>NC_086446.1:7819817-7940893 GCF_028390025.1 Pseudophryne corroboree
TAATTATTTATGGGGTGGGTGTGGGGTGCAGTGGCCCCTGTGTCGGTATGGGTGGGCTGTTGCAGGTCGGCACACCCTAACACTTTATTAACACTTATTATTTTTCCTATCACTTTGTATATATTTTTTAATCACACCACTTACATAGCACTTCTGTGCTTCTTATTAACCCCTATTAATTTTCACCTGTGTGCTGACCTGGGGTGGCCGACCTGTGCCGACATTGTGGGGTCCTGCACCCCAGGCCCATACCTAGTATTAGGGACCCCCAGTGACGGAGAAGCCTTGTCGATCGGCCTGGGGGCTTAACCCTATATCTGCAGATATACGCAACTAAGATCTCCGTATTATCTGACTATTATTATATAGTAATATTATTCACTCGGTGTGCATTAGGGAACACAGTTTTTTTTTCCTACACAGAATTACCCCTCCCCTTTTAGCACCTGAGTGACATTACAATCTGATTGAGCAGCTTCCCACCTTGTGTATTGTATATAGAGAGGCACAAATGGGTCAGCATTAGGAGGGATTGCTGACTCTAGTAGTGCCATAGGGGAAGTCAGGGGTATCCCCAGGTAAGCTGGCTCTCAGATGCTGTAGGTGCCATTACCATGTGGCCTTACACTGGGAATTTAACCCAGATATATATATGTAATTATTTATGGGGTGGGTGTGGGGTGCAGTGGCCCCTGTGTCGGTATGGGTGGGCTGTTGCAGGTCGGCACACCCTAACACTTTATTAACACTTATTATTTTTCCTATCACTTTGTATATATTTTTTAATCACACCACTTACATAGCACTTCTGTGCTTCTTATTAACCCCTATTAATTTTCACCTGTGTGCTGACCTGGGGTGGCCGACCTGTGCCGACATTGTGGGGTCCTGCACTTGTCGATCGGCCTGGGGGCTTAACCCTATATCTGCAGATATACGCAACTAAGATCTCCGTATTATCTGACTATTATTATATAGTAATATTATTCACTCGGTGTGCATTAGGGAACACAGTTTTTTTTCCTACACAGGCTAGTTTAAATAAATTATCCAATTCTGTGGAATCAGGCAATGTGACTTTTGATTTCTCTTGAGGGAGGAAAAATGACTGCTGAGTATTTGCATCCCCCAGGGGGAGCTTGGACACCTCCCCAATATCCAATACGAGGGGTTCAATACCCTGAATCGGGGTGGGATCCCCACTTATGGGGTCCCCATCATCATGTATATCATCAGTATCATCTGATAGGAGTGCTGGTAGAGCAGGTTTCTGTGAAGCAGGCAGGAGGGACGCTTAGCAGTAACTGCTTGTTGCAATTCTTGTGTCTTGTTTGCAGTTGCAGTGAGCTGAGATGACATATCAGACATCATAGTTTTTATAGACCCCAACCAGGGGGGCTCTGCATTCTCCCCCACATTAGTATCAGCATGAGATGACTGACTACACTGCTCACATGATAATGAGCTGTATGTACTAGGAGAGAACCTGGCATTACAAGACTTCTATTTTACCATAGTGATTAGAAAAACAGGTATAATATACACACACAATACAGCCTGATATTATATATGACAAGCCTGCCCTATTGAATGTGAGAGGAGACAGAGAAGAGAGACTCCAGCACACCCAACACTGACCGGCCCCAGTGAGGTTGTCAGCGTTTGATATATATGTGTAACCTCAGGGGATTATTGTGCACAATGATAGCGTCTCCCCCTCCCCCCTCTCTATACCCGGTACCAGTGTATACAGGGGCAGTTCTGGAGGAGCTGTGTAGGCTGCTGCAGCTGCTGCTCATGCAGAGGAAGACGCCAAAATGCCGCTGAGCCTGCTCTCATGTAGCCCCGCCCCCCGACATGGCGCCGGTGCTACTGCTGTATATTTATACTGGACATGTCTCCTTTAACATGTACAACCTCACATAAATGCTTGGTTCACTCTAGTTAGCCAGTCTCACGCAGGAACTATAATGGGTCCGCCCCCAGGAGGGACTCGAACGCCTGACCCGCGCTTCAGCCACACATTAGACCGCGGGAGCCCCCTAGCGGGGCCCCTGGTTGGTACTCACCACTGATGATCACCTTCACGCAGTGTTAAGGGTTTGCGGCATGCTGCGGCTGCGACAGCCAAGGATCCATGCCTCGCTGAACAAACAGCCCCTCAGGACGGCGGCCCTGCAGCGGGAAAGTGGCTCTGCACCTCAAGAGGCCGGTGACCGTCTCCCCCATAACTCCCACAGCACAGGTATGCTGTTGCCCAAACAGCATACCGAAATAAATAAAACTTAGACATAAAATGAAGAAAAACTCTGGAGCTTTAGAGTGTGCATCCTCTCCTGAGGGAACTTTATCTAAACTGAGCTGTAGGAGGGGGCATAGAGGGGAGGAGCCAGCACACCCAGTGAAGAATTTTAAAGTGCACTTGCTCCTTTGGACCCATCTATACCCCATCGCACTAATTCTGTCCCCAATATCCCTTACGGATGCTAGAGAAATAACACAAATCATTCCAGCTCAGCCCTTTAACAAAAAATATGTGAGAAATTAGATTTATTTGTAAGATAAATAACTTTCCATCTGCATATATACAAATTTTATATAGTGTTAATAAAGTATAGTTTTATCAAGATTCGATTACTGTCATGTTACACATTCTCATGTGTGTGAAGTTTCTGATGTCTAACAACAGATGATTTATCTCTAAAACATTTCCCACACTCAGAACATGGAAATGGTTTCTCACCTGTGTGACTTCTCTGATGTGCAACAAGATGTGACTTCTGTGTAAAACTTTTCCCACACTCAGAACATGGAAATGGCTTGTCATCTGTGTGACTTCTCTGATGTGTAACAAGATGTGATTTATCGGTAAAACTTTTCCCACACTCAGAACATGGAAATGGTTTATCACCTGTGTGACTTCTCTGATGTGTAACAAGATATGATTTATCGGTAAAACATTTCCCACACTCAGAACATGGAAATGGTTTCTCACCTGTGTGACTTCTCTGATGTTTAACAAGACGTGAGTTGTATGTAAAACATTTCCCACACTCAGAACATGGAAATGGCTCGTCACCTGTGTGACTTCTCTGATGTGTAACAAGATCTGATTTATCAGTAAAACATTTCCCACACTCAGAACATGGAAATGGTTTCTCGCCTGTGTGACGTCTCTGATGTTTAACAAGACTTGAGCTGTGTGTAAAACATTTCCCACACTCAGAACATGGAAATGGCCTCTCACCTGTGTGACTTCTCTGATGTGCAACAAGATCTGACTTGTGTGTAAAACATTTCCCACACTCAGAACATGGAAATGGCTTCTCACCTGTGTGACTTCTCTGATGTGCAACAAGATGTGACTTGTGTGTAAAACATTTCCCACACTCAGAACATGGAAATGGCCTCTCACCTGTGTGACTTCTCTGATGTGCTACAAGACGTGAGTTGTGTGTAAAACATTTCCCACACTCAGAACATGGAAATGGCTTGTCAACTGTGTGACTTCTCTGATGTGTAACAAGATTTGATTTATCGGTAAAACATTTCCCACACTCAGAACATGGAAATGGTTTCTCACCTCCCTTAGCTGGATGATTGGTTATAAGCTGTGCGGTCTGTGTAAAACATCTGTCATCTATAGAACAGGGAAATATTTTATCTACTGTCAGAGCTGTAGAAGATGACCCAATATCAGTGTTATCAGAACATTCCCTCTGATTAGAGGGACCACATGACACAAGCACATTGTGAGGTACAGGAGGTACGAGTAGGGCAGTAGGGGTTTCTCCAGGAGAATCTTGTGTGATGTCATCATCTTCTATTTTACAACCTGAAGATGAAATTAGATTTTCTTCCGAGATATTCCTTCTGTTACATTCATCTGTTGGGAATAAGTGTACAGAAAATTGAATGTCTCTCCATAATAAGGTACAATTTATAATATTCCCCAGTGGAGTGCTACTGGGTTCAGATATGGCAAATGAAGGGTCCAATTTCTGATGTCAGACTCAGAGGAATGCTCCTCCAGCCATAATATGATGGCTCCAGACCTGTAGGGTGATGCATTGTCTTCCTGAAAGAGCCTGCTCCCATCTAAGTGACTGCAGAATGTACCTACTATCAAGCCTCATTCAGAGTCACTTACACTGCGATATTCTGCCATCTTCACTAGAAATTATACGCCAATGGATCACAAAGATATCTGCCTAGATATAGTACTTCCACTGCAGAAGATAGAAATGTAATGCAAGGTGTGGTGACATGTACTGGGAATGGAAGCTGGTACTTCCTTTTTGTGGCAAATGAACAGGCTGCAGTCAGGGTCACATTCCCTCTGGATTTCTATTACAGCACACAAACCCACAGGTGCGCCACATGTGTGTCATTGATTTGTTTTCTGTAATTGGTTTGTAGTGGTTGGGAAGAGGACAAAACACTGTTGTAGGCGGGGCAACAGATGCCAGCTAGTTGGCCAGTGACTAGACAGCCGAATTGTGTCCAGCTAGAGCGTGGGTCAGCTAGTCTGTGTGCAAAGTCTCAAAGTCTTGCATGCTTCTTGCAGGTATCTCCACAGGCTTTGGCCTGGCAACCACAACTACTCAAATACAGTTTCAGAGTATTCTATTTCTCCCTGCCTCTTGCGGATAAGAATGTGGCTTCATAGCCCCCACTGGCCTCCAGGCACCCTGGGCTCTAACAGCAGTCCCCACCTGGACTGTCTGTCCACCCTTTATCTTCTGTGTGGGCAGATCCCTTCAGCCCCACACTGAATCAGAAGCTCATCAACACCGTCTTTGCTGATACTGCCGCACAATTTACAGTGGCAGAGGAAAGAATTGCCTTATAACAGTGGTTCCCAAACTTTCTTGAATCATCGCACCCTAGTGCTGGACCACCAACCTGAAGCACCTCTGGAAGTGCCTCACGGCACCAAGTTTGGGAACTACTGCCTTAAAATATAATATATAAATCTAAAAATAACTAATTAAACTGGTATCCGGTCTTTAGGTCGTCAGTCACTAGTTTGACGACTGAAGGTCAACAGTAAGTAGGTCGACACTGACCGAAAGCTGACACATGTCTAGGTCAACATATATGGAAGGTCGACATGGTCATTAGGTTGACGTGGGCATGGTTGACACACAAAAGGTCAACAAAGTTTTTTTAGGGTTTTTGGGTGGTTTCAGGATATAAGATTGCTGAGTTATTTCTAGAAAGGGAGGAATACATCCCAATTTACTGAGTGAAAATGTGTTTGGTGTGTTTGAAAAAAAGGGAGATTTTGAGGAGAATGGTGTGATACAATAGGTGGAAGATGGGATACTATACGGATAGGTCAATATAAATTTGTTGATTTGGCCACTGAAGGTCCCTGCGATCTGTCTGATTTTGTTTCTGCAGCCTGTATGAGAGCTCATTTGACTGCATGTTGTGGGTTCACAGCAACAGGTTAAAAATGCAAATTCAACACTTGGAATCACCTCTAGATCCTTTGCCTGCTAAATTGATGAAGAAATATAAGTTATGGTAAGAACTTATCGTTGATAACGGTATTTCTCCTATGTCCACAGGTTCAACAGGATAACAATGGGATATGATGGAGCTACAGCGGATTGGCACCAAACGATCATAAGCTTTCAGTCCTCCCAGGATGCAATGGACTCGTCCATATATCCCCGCCCACTGTCTCAGGTAAATCAGTTGTATTCCAAAGCATTTAGGCAGGAGCATCATGTAGAGCCCTATTCAGGCGAGAAGAACACACATTGCACACCCTTCCATGCAAGAGGGAAGAGTTTAGCGAGTATAAAGATCCCCAAATCAGTTGCATCAGGGTGGGATCCCTGTGGAACCTGTGGACATAGGAGAAATACCGTTATCAACGGTAAGTTCTTACCATAACGTATATTTCTTCGGCTGGGTCCACAGATTATCCACAGGATAACAATGGGATTTCTCAAAGCAATTTAGCCCAAAGCAATTTAGTGGTGGGTATACTCCTGATTGGACAGGAGAACCTTGCGCCCGAATTTAGCGTCATGAGAGGCAAAAGTATACAAGGCATAATGTCTAATGAAAGTGTTAATGGAAGACCATGTGGCTGCTTAACATATCTGTTCTGCTGAAGCACCATGTTGTGCTGCCCATGAAGGACCTACCTTACGAGTAGAGTGAGCAAGACATTAGCCGGAACAGGGAGATCAGCTTGAGAATACGCTTCTGAAATCGTCATTCGAAGCCATCTTGCTAGCGTCTGTTTAGTAGCAGGCCATCCTCTCTTGTGAAATCCGTAAAGAATGGAGAGAATCTGTCTTTCTGATGGCACTGGTACGATCCACATAGTTCCTTAATGCCCGAACTACGTCTAGCGACACTTCTCCCGCAGACAGTCCCGATACCTGAAAACCGGGACTATAATTTCTTCATTAAGGTGGAATTTAGACATCACCTTAGGAAGATACCCAGACCTAGTTCTGAGAACTGCTTTATCTGGATAAAAAAATCAGAAAAGGAGAACGGCATGACAGCGCTCCTAAATCTGACACTCTTCTAGCTGATGTCATAGTCAGTAGAAAGAGAACTTTAGCAGTCAACAATTTCAGATCCACTTTATTAAGTGGTTCAAACAGAGCAACTTGAAGGGCTTTGAGAACTAGACTTAAGACCCAAGGCACTGCCGGAGGAACAAAAGCCGGTTGAATGCGCAGCATTCCCTGGAAAACAGTACGCACATCCTGTAATTTGGCAATTTTCTTTTGGAACCATACAGTCAATGCTGATACTTGCACTCTCAAGGAAGCCACCTTCAAACCCTTATCCATTCCTGCTTGAAGGAAATCTAAGACCCTGAAAACTTGGAAAGATTTTGGGTCTATATTTCCTTTACTGCACCAATGAATATAGGTCTGCCATATTCGGTGATAAATGCGAGCTGAGGAGGGTTTCCTTGCTTTGAGCATTGTTTAAATTACCTGTTGTGAGAATCCTCTTGACTTCAGGATAGAGGTTTCAAGAACCACGCCGTCAACGACAGTCGATCCAGCTGCCTGTGATAACAAGGACACTGCATCAGTAGATCTGGACGTTGAGGGAGCAGAATTGGAGCATCCATTGACATACTTTGCAGATCTGTGTACCAATGCCTTCTGGGCCAAGCCGGAGCTATTAGAATCACGGCACCCTTTTCTTGCTTTATTTTCCACACCACCTTGGGTAGCAAGATGATCGGAGGAAACAGATATGCCAGATGAAAATCCCATTTCATTGATAGAGCGTCCAGAAAGATCGCTCCGGGATCCTTTGTTCTTGACCCGTATGCTGGCACTTTGTTGTTCAGATGGGACGCCATGAGATCTATCTCTGACAAACCCCACTTGTCTACCAGAGTCTGAAAGTCTTCCGGGTGTAGAGCATATTCGCTTGCTTGAATGGCGTGTCGACTGAGAAAATCCGCTTCTCAGTTTAGGACTCCCGGAATGAACACTGCGGACAATGCTGGAAGATGGAGTTCTGCATATTTTAGTATGTGACTTACCTCCTTCATTGCTTTTTTGCTGCGAGTCCCTCCCCGATGGTTGAGGTACGCTACTGCCGTTGCATTGTCTGAGCGGATCTGGACTGGTTTTCCTTGCAAAGTGTCTTTTGCCTGAATCAGTGCCATGTATATGGCCCGATGCTCCAACAGGTTTATTAGCAGGCAACTTTCTTCTGTGGTTCACTGTCCTTGGAACCATAATTTTCCGGACACTGCTCCCCAGCCCTGAATACTGGCATCTGTTGTCAGGATCTCCCAATCGGATATCCAAAAGGGTCTCCCCTTGTCTAGATTGGATGTCTTACTTTTTCTGAAAGTACTATGGTATGTTACTTTATCGTCTGATGTACTCCATTCCATTTGGACAGAATCAGATGCTGCAGAGGTCTTGAGGGGAACTGTGCCTACTCCACCATGTCGAATGTTGAATTGATAATATTTGACTGTGTAACAACTCCTGAGTCCTTAACTGCACCTTGGATATTTTGTTCCGAGGGAAAAATATTTTCTGCAGACTTGAATCCAATAAAGCCCCCAAGTTAATCATCTGTTGTGATGGAATCAGAGATGACTTTGCCCAATGTATGAGCCATCCGTGGCTCTGTAGACAAGTTATTGTCTGCTGGAGATGGCCCAAGCACAATTCCTGGGACAGTGTCAGGATGAAAATATCGTCGAGGTATGGAAAAATTCTTATCCCCTGCTTTCGGAGATAAGCTGCCATAACCACCATAATCTTGGTAAATATTCTGGAAGCTGTGGCTAACCCAAAGGGTAAGGCCTGGAACTGAAAATGTTGATGGAGGATGGCGAACCTGAGGTAACACTGATGAGACAGTGATATAGGAACATGCAGGTAAGCATCCTGTATATCTAGGGATACCATGTAATCCCCTGGTTCCATAGCTAAAACTATGGAGCGTAATGTCTCCATGTGGAACCGTGGTACCAAAATGTATTTGTTTAACATTTTGAGATTGAGAATCGTCCGAAACGACCCATTCTGAACCAAAAACAGGATGGAGTAAAAACCCTGTCCCCATTGTGCAGGGGTTACTGGAATAATTAATCCTGACTGAAGCAATTTCTGAACTCCTTCTTGCAGGGCTCTGGCCTTCGCCTCTATCCGTGACGGGCTGGTGCAGAAGAACTTTTGAGGAGGCTGCTTCTTGAAAGGGAAAACATAACCCAGAGATACCACTTCTTGCACCCAGGCATCTGTTGTAGACTGCTGCCATATCTGTGCAAAAGGAAGAAGTCGGCCCCCTACCCTGGGGTCCCCCAGGCGGAGGCCCGCACCATCAGGCTGATGGCTTATCTTCTGGGTTGGAAGCTGGCCCTCTGGTGGCCTAATGCTTCTTTGCCTTACCAAACTTATTGTATTGGGGCTGCTTACGATCACTTTTTTCTTTTGCTTTTCCTTGCGAAATGGCCGAAAAACCGGACCCTTAGGTCTGGGTTATATGTGGCAGGAAACCTGACCTTCTTGGATTCTGCCTCTGATTCCAGAATATCTGTCAATTCCTTACCAAACAGAATATTCCCCACAAAAGGCAAAGATTCCAGAACCTTTTTCAATTCTGAATCAGCTTTCCACGTACGCAGCCAAACTGCTCTGCGAGCAGCTTCTTTTAAGGCTGATACTTTAGAAGCAATAGTACCCATATCTATTGCCGCTTCTTCTAAGAATACTGCAGCCTGTTTCATGTGAGCTATATGGGTAGGTGCTGAAAGCCCGTCTTCCAGTACCTCAGCCCATTCAGCTACTGCTTTTGCCATCCAAGCTGAAGCCATAGCTGGCCTTATGACTACCCCCGACAGTGAAAATATGGTTTTAAAAAACCCATCCACTCTCCTTTCTGTGACATCATTCAATGACGTTGACTGCAAAGGCAATATAAATTTTCGCACTAATCGAATGACATGCGTATCTACCTTAGGAGGCACTTCCCTTTTTAAACAGTTCCCAGTTGGAAAAGGGTAATTGGAATCCCATTTTCTGGGAATTCTATATTTTTATTGGGTGCAGCCCAAGCTTCTTCCATGAGTTTCGTCAGCTGATCTGATCCTGGAAACTCGACCCTAACTGTTTTGGGACGTTTAAACATAGGTGCCTTAGTTTTTAACACTGGCTCTGCTGAATCCTCTAAGGACAGAATAGCCTTCATTGCTCCAATTAATTCAGCTATATCCACTGAGCTGTTACCTTCCACCTGTTCTTGATATGATGAAGCAGAGTACATAGAGCTATCATCATCTGATGTATCATCCTGTGTAGCCTGTGAATTTTATGATTTATTTACACCCGGTTTATCAGCTTGCTGTGTATCCTGAGCTTTAGTGGATATACCGTAATAAGGGAGCTGCATGTATGGGTTAATAGTGTATCCTACTGCTGGTATTGAAGCTGTAGGAATTACCAGTTCAGCTATACTGGACACGGTCTGTGCAAACATCGCCCAAGGTGGATCTACCTGCAGTTGAACAGGGATCTGCCTTGCAATCTGCTGAAAATCAAAACAATTTGCACATCATGTGCCAGATCCTGAGAGGATAATCCCGTTTTGCAGGACAAACATGTTATAAGTGTTGGTGTTACTGTCAGTGTAACCTCGTCACTTTTGCCGCTCTTAGACATGATAAATTATCAGCTTTTCACAGTGTACTACACACTTAGTGACTGTAATCACTTTACCTTATTAAAGTGATATCAATCTGACCCCATCCCATGCACCAGCATTGAGGTTCAGAAGAAACCACTGACAAACATATATAAAGTCAGCAATCACACTAGCAGTCAGTCACATGTTATATATTAGTCATTTGAGCACAACAGATCCAAACGTATTCAGACGCAATGCGAAGAAAACCACAGTAATATACAGACTCATATGCAATAGGCACTTAAATTTAACTATTTATACTGACAAAAGTAGAAAGAATTGTAGTGCTGTATAACACGTACTCAGTAGAGTGGGATACAGGGAGACTCACCTCACTTCCAAGATCGATCAATATGTTAGCAAACGCCGAGTGGATCCAGACGATACTAGTGTACACTGTCGCTCCGGGAACTTTAAGTGAACACAGACGCACTGTGCATACAAGCGCACCGGTCATACAGACGCCTGTCCTGCGACTGGGTCTCCTCGCGGTAGAGTTTAGTGTACACAGACGCAGCGGCCTATGCTGCGACCGAGACACCTCGTGGTAGCGTCTGAGACGGAAGTGAGGCAACAGTTCATGGCAGGAGACCGACGGAAACTGGTCATGAACTGGGGGGAGGGGCGAACAGGAGAGCGTCTGACTGTCCATGCTGACATCAACCCTAGGGATCCCAGCCTCATACCATTACTGGCACTTTATGATCCCTAAAGCCTAGCTCTGGAGCATCCGTGGTGGCGGTGCATCAGCTACTGTTTGGTAGTCTCCTCCCAAACCAGTGCGGCTGTGTCCGTATTCCCCTTCTAAGTGGAACCGGTGCCTTACCTTCTCCCCGTGCTCCGGCCACAGCCTGGTAACGTCTGGTGGACCTGCTAGTATATCAGACACAGACGCCCGTCGACACAGTACTTGTACCGTGGGTAAGCGTTGTTGGAGCGACTCTTTCCAATATGCGTTTAAGACGCTGTTAGGAAAGATCACTCAAAAACATAGTTAGACTATTAAAAATATAATAATAAAGCTTAGGGCTGGCAGAACACAGCAGCCCTGTGACCATGGTCCGGCTCCTGCCGCACCAAACAAAAAACTGATTTGCCTGAGCCAGTGGGTGGGGTTATATGGACGAGCTCATTGCATCCTGGGAGGACTGAAAGCTTGTGATCTTTGGTGCCAATCCGCTATCGCTCCATCATATCCCATTGTTATCCTGAGGATAACCTGTGGACCCAGCCGGAGAAATAATGAACGAATAGCTCACAACTGTCAATTGTCCATATACTAGTTGTCCATTGAAAAAGTGATTTCTTGATCTTCTCCAGCTGGAGATTGTATTGCCCACACCTTTGTCTAAATCTTCATCTGCACAAAGTACCTGCCCGTGTCTCTGTAATATCTTTGTGTCGCCCATCTTTGTAGAACGTAACCACAAATCTGCTCCGTCATCTGTCTGAGCTTTTGGGTGGGTGATAAGTATCTGTTTCCTACACTTTCGTCTTGTATTTTGAGGGGACGGAGAGGAGAGCAAAGATGAAGTCAGGAGTCACAGCTGGGGGAGGGACTGAACAGAAGGGAGCAGGGCAGAGCAGGTGGGAGCAGATTGAGGTGACCCATTCCCCTTACTACATTATAAGAACTAAGCAAATATACAATACACAATATATCTATCAGATTCAGTTTATGAAAATGCAATCAAGTTATTCATGTCAAAATGTATTATTCTTTACTAGGACTATTATTTTAAGTCATGAGTGGAAGGGGAGCATCAGACACTCCTGAGTGATTACGCTATTGGGGGTGAGAGGGGGTAAGAATGGCTACCGGATGTTAGGCGCCGAGGGTCCGCTCGTCAGTGCGGCCCGGCGCCTAGCAACGGGGACGCCACTGTCGGACCGCGCTCCCCGTTGCTGGGTCTAAGTTAATCACCTCATTGGTTTCCTGGCTGTGTAGCATGCAGCTGCACGGCATGTTGTAATTAATCACTCATCTGTTTCCCTGGCCAGGCAGCTTGGCAGCTGCATGGCATTTAATCCAATCAGCCTCCAAACAGCTGATTGGAGGACTCTCTGTTAAGAACACTTCCTGGGCTTCTCACAGACGCCGGTGATAGCTTCCTGTTTGCCTGTGTCTGCTGCAGAGAGTTCCCAGTCCCGGTCTATTCGGTTGTTCCTGTCCTCAGAGATCCTGTACTCGGAAGTTTACCATCTGTTCCTGGAGTCTGACCGAGCACCTTTAACATCTGGTGGTGTTCATGAGTCGCGGCGCAGCCGTGTGTTGCGGCTTGTCCGCTTACTGTTTATTATTTTGTTTAATTGTGTTCTGGAGCTTTTGCGGAGGATTCCGCTTCCACAGATCCACTCTGGTGTCCAGCGGTGCCGGATAGGAATGTCGGATCAGTGGATCTTTGGTTGTCCTTTTCCCTGGCGGCTAGTCCGCACATACCTTTTGATTTAAGTTAGTTAGCTTGTAACCCCTGGCCTGGTTGCTTAGTCAGAGGGCCCCTTGTTATCACCCTGTCTCGGATTTCCCCTTGTCTCCCATTAAGACCTGCGGGGGCATCGGGGTTGGGCAGACATAATCCGCCCTTCGAACGCGGCTGCCATGGGCTCAAGCAACCATAGTCTCGCAGGGGATTTCTGATAACACGGGCGAGACAACGGAGTTAGGGCGCCAGGGGTTACTAGGCTCTCCAGCTCCCACAACCAGCATATTGTTCCTGTACTCAGATCCCTGCCATAAGATCTTCTCCGGTCTGGAGTACAGGAATCATAACATTATCACCGGCCAGACAAAAGAAAAGATTTAACTTACAGTAAATTTGTTTCACTTTTTAGTTGGGAGAATTTGTCGGCCTTATGAATCCCGCCGGTGTTGGGCCAAATCATGGCCAGCTTCTTGTTAGTCAGATTCAAGAACTTACTCAGATGGTTCAGGATCTGTCCCTCCGGGTGAGGTCACAGGAAGATCTGTTACGGACTTCCCCGAGGGTCATCCCTGAACCAAAAATGCATCTGCCTGACCGTTTTTCTGGGGATAGAAAACAGTTCTTTAATTTTAAAGAATCTTGCAAACTGTATTTTCGTTTAAGACCAGTCTCCTCAGGTACGGAGGCTCAGCGGGTTGGGATTATTATTTCTCTGCTTCTGGGGGATCCTCAGACCTGGGCTTTTGGTTTAAAGACAGACGATCCGGCCTTATCGTCTGTAGACGCCTTTTTAAAATCTTTAGGGCTATTGTATGACGACCCTGATAGAGAGGCGTCCGCAGAAAGTCAGTTGCGTGCTCTTAGACAGGGTAGGAATCCCGCAGAGAATTATTGTACGGAGTTTCGCCGTTGGTCGAACGACTGTGGCTGGAATGACCCAGCCCTGCGCAGTCAGTTTCGCCTCGGCTTATCTGAATCTATAAAAGACAGTCTCCTCCAGTATCCTGCTCCTGAGACTCTCGATAACCTCATGGAGCTCTCTATTAAAATAGATCGTCGGCTCAGAGAGCGGAGGGCTGAAAAAGGGGCATCTGTCGGGTCTTCTCCCTGTGTTCCTTCCATTCCTGTAGACATGGAGGAGCCTATGCAGATTGGTTTCTCCAAATTGTCTCCGGAAGAAAGAACCAGGAGGCAAAATTCTGGTCTGTGTTTATACTGCGGGGGTAAGGGACATTTTGCCCGTAGTTGTCCAAACAAGTCGGGAAACTTCCTGACCAAGTGAGTTGTGAGGGGGTTCACTTTGGTCTACAGCTCATCTCCTCAAATAATTCACTGTTGGTTCCTGCTAAAGTTTCCTATGGCAGCCTCTGTTCCTCGGTCTCTGCTTTTGTGGACAGTGGAGCTGCAGAAAACTTTATGGATTTAACATGGGCCAAGGCCTTAGGTATTCCTCAGCTAACCTTGGGTAGGTGTATCACCATGCATGGTTTAGATGGGAGTCCCTTATCCAATGGGGTTATTTCTCTATGTACACCTCCTGTTTTGCTCTCGGTGGGAGCTCTGCATTCTGAAAAGATTGAGTTTTTCCTTACCCATTGTCCAGCAGTTCCTGTGGTTCTGGGTCACCCTTGGCTGGCCTTTCATAATCCCATCATAGATTGGCAGTCTGGGGAGATCCTACAATGGGGTACCATCTGTGATAAAGAATGTATTACGCTTCCTATCCGAGTAGCTGCCGCCGGTTCCGCACATATTCCTGGGGAATACCAGGATTTTGTTGATGTGTTTTCCAAGGGCAATGCGGATATTTTGCCTCCCCATAGGCCTTATGATTGTACCATTGAGTTAATTCCTGGTGCCACGTTGCCTAAAGGAAGGTTATATGCTTTGTCTGGTCCTGAAACTGTGGCCATGAATGAGTATGTGAAAGAAAGCCTTGGGAAAGGATTTATCAGGCCATCTAAGTCCCCTTTAAGTGCAGGTTTCTTCTTCGTGGAGAAGAAGGATGGTTCACTCAGACCCTGCATTGACTTTAGAGCTTTGAATAAAATCTCAGTAAAGAATACTTACCCTCTGCCGCTGATCTCTGTCCTCTTTGATCAGCTACGTTCGGCTGTTATTTTTTCTAAGATTGACCTGAGAGGAGCATATAACCTCATCAGAATCAGGTCAGGGGATGAGTGGAAAACGGCATTCAGTACTCAGTCAGGCCACTATGAGTATCTGGTCATGCCATTCGGCCTATCTAACGCTCCGGCAGTTTTCCAGGATCTCATTAATGATGTGCTCCGTGAGTTTCTGGGAAGATTCGTTGTGGTCTATTTAGACGATATTTTGATATATTCTGACTCTGTAGAACAACATGTTACCCAGGTGCGTCAGGTGCTAAAGAAATTACGTGAAAATCACTTATATGCCAAGCTGGAGAAGTGTGAATTTCATGTCACGGAGGTATCCTTTTTAGGGTACATTATTTCCAATCAGGGATTCTGTATGGAACCAAAGAAGCTCCAAGCCATCCTTAGTTGGGCGCAACCCACCAACTTAAAAGCAATTCAGCGCTTTTTAGGGTTTGCGAACTACTATAGAAGATTTATTCACTCTTTCTCTGACCTAGTTGCTCCCATTGTGGCACTAACTAAGAAGGGAGCAGATCCTACCAATTGGTCACGTGAAGCTGAGTTATCTTTTCAGGCCTTGAAACAAGCCTTTGTCTCAGCCCCTGTCCTCAGACATCCCAACCCAGAATTGCCTTTCATTGTTGAGGTTGATGCCTCGGAGGTTGGAGTAGGGGCTATCCTTTCTCAGAAGGATCCTGATTCCCTTGAATTACATCCTTGTGCCTTCATGTCCAGAAAATTCTCATCTGCAGAATCCAACTACGATGTTGGTAACCGGGAATTGCTGGCTATTAAATGGGCTTTCGAGGAGTGGAGGCATTGGCTTGAAGGAGCGACCCATACCATTTCAGTTTTGACTGATCACAAAAATCTTCAATACATAGAATCAGCTAAACGACTGAATGCCCGGCAGGCTCGTTGGGCTTTATTTTTTACTCGTTTCAAATTCATTATCACCTTCAGGCCAGGTTCCAAGAATACCAAGGCAGATGCCCTGTCACGCAGTTTTCTTCCGGTTCAAGACAACAGTCCTGCTACTCCCATACTTCCGTCTTCAGTCATTCAGGCAGGCCTCACACAGGATGTATTTTCCAAGTTAAAGCTGCTTCAACATCAAGCTCCTGGAAATACTCCTGCTGGTCGTCTTTTTGTCCCTGAGTTTTTGAGAGCAACTGTTTTGACGGAGTTTCATGATAGCAAAGTTGCCGGGCATCCGGGAATCGCTAAGACTTTGGAATTAGTCTCCCGCTCAGTATGGTGGCCTGGTCTTTCCAAAGACATTAAAGAGTTTGTTTTTTCATGTCAGGTCTGTGCACAGCATAAAGTTCCCCGTTCTTTGCCTATAGGTCAACTTATGCCCTTGAATGTTCCTCTTAGGCCATGGTCGCATATCTCCATGGATTTTGTGGTGGACCTCCCTCTGTCAGCCGGATGCCGAGTCATATGGGTGGTAGTGGACCGTTTTAGCAAGATGGCCCATTTCATTGCTCTTCCCCGATTGCCATCTGCCCAGGGATTGGCAGTCTTGTTCCTCCGCCATGTTTTTAGACTCCATGGCTTACCCACTGACATTGTTTCTGACAGGGGTCCACAATTCATTGCACAATTTTGGAAGTCTTTTTGTGCTTCGTTAAAGATGAAATTATCATTAACCTCCGGCTATCATCCACAATCCAATGGACAGACTGAGCGAGTTAACCAATCTCTAAAACAATATTTGCGTTTGTACTCGGCCAAACTCCAAAATGACTGGTCTGAGTTTCTTCCATTGGCGGAGTTTGCTTATAATAATGCCTGTCATTCCTCCACCAATGTGTCTCCATTTTTTGCAGTTTTTGGTTTTCACCCCAGAGCTAATTCATTTTTTCAACATTCCTCTGTCTCCTCTCTGGCCCTGACCTCTCATCTTAAACTTATTTGGAAAAAAGTGCACCTGGCTCTCAGAAAAGCAGCTTTCCAGGAAAAAAAAATTTCTGACAGGCTCCGGCGGCCGTGCACTTTTAAAGTAGGAGACAGGGTGTGGTTGTCGACTCGCAACATTAAACTTCGACAAACCTCAGCCAGATTGGGTCCTAGATTTATTGGACCATTTCTCATTATCAAAAAAGTCAATCCAGTTGCTTTCCGGTTACGTTTACCAAAAACTTTACGGATCGGAAATACCTTCCATTGCTCATTGCTTAAACCATATGTTTCGTCCAGCAGATTTCCTCGTAAAATATCTCAGGGGAGATCACCAGTTAATGTACAGGGTCAGCAGGAGTTCTTGGTGGAGAAGGTTCTCGATTCCAAGTTGTCCCGGGGTCGGCTTTATTTTTTGGTACATTGGAGAGGTTATGGGCCAGAGGAAAGGTCTTGGGTCCTGGATGAGGATCTCCATGCCCCAAGGCTCAAAAAGGAATTTTTTCGAGAATTTCCTCAGAAACCCGGCCTTAGGGGTTCCTTGACCCCTCCTCAAGGGGGGGGTACTGTTAGGCGCCGAGGGTCCGCTCGTCAGTGCGGCCCGGCGCCTAGCAACGGGGACGCCACTGTCGGACCGCGTTCCCCGTTGCTGGGTCTAAGTTAATCACCTCATTGGTTTCCTGGCTGTGTAGCATGCAGCTGCACGGCATGTTGTAATTAATCACTCATCTGTTTCCCTGGCCAGGCAGCTTGGCAGCTGCATGGCATTTAATCCAATCAGCCTCCAAACAGCTGATTGGAGGACTCTCTGTTAAGAACACTTCCTGGGCTTCTCACAGACGCCGGTGATAGCTTCCTGTTTGCCTGTGTCTGCTGCAGAGAGTTCCCAGTCCCGGTCTATTCGGTTGTTCCTGTCCTCAGAGATCCTGTACTCGGAAGTTTACCATCTGTTCCTGGAGTCTGACCGAGCACCTTTAACATCTGGTAGTGTTCGTGAGTCGCGGCGCAGCCGTGTGTTGCGGCTTGTCCGCTTACTGTTTATTATTTTGTTTAATTGTGTTCTGGAGCTTTTGCGGAGGATTCCGCTTCCACAGATCCACTCTGGTGTCCAGCGGTGCCGGATAGGAGTGTCGGATCAGTGGATCTTTGGTTGTCCTTTTCCCTGGCGGCTAGTCCGCACATACCTTTTGATTTAAGTTAGTTAGCTTGTAACCCCTGGCCTGGTTGCTTAGTCAGAGGGCCCCTTGTTATCACCCTGTCTCGGATTTCCCCTTGTCTCCCATTAAGACCTGCGGGGGCATCGGGGTTGGGCAGACATAATCCGCCCTTCGAACGTGGCTGCCATGGGCTCAAGCAACCATAGTCTCGCAGGGGATTTCTGATAACACGGGCGAGACATTGGAGTTAGGGCGCCAGGGGTTACTAGGCTCTCCAGCTCCCACAACCAGCATATTGTTCCTGTACTCAGATCCCTGCCATAAGATCTTCTCCGGTCTGGAGTACAGGAATCATAACACCGGAGAGCTTTGCAGTCAGTGATTGTCTCTGATAGTGGATAAGCGTTGATGCTCTGCCAAGAGGCCGTGTGGGACAAATAACTTTGGGATTATTTAGACCCGTCACCGGCCCCTTATCCTGGTCACTGCCTCTATACATCACCCCTGCTGAAACGTACGTTGGATCAACGGCAGACTGTCCCGAGCCACGGGACATTACTGGACTCTCTGCTCCTGTTGCCGAGTCCAAGGGTGCCATGCTGTGGTGCAACTTGTCCTTAAACATAAACATTTCACCTTTCCATCTAATACTGGAAGTGATCTGTGAGCCCCATATCCTCACATCAGGTGACGGAATACTGCTGCATCCAGGCTCGCACACAGTGGGCAGTATACGCGTAATGTACTGTTAGCAGAGCTGGGAATTACGCATTTCTGGTGCACAGCGTGAGAAGCACAAGATCAGGGCAGCAGCTAAGGTCAGGGGGAGGTCAGTCACACCCACATGAGGGACATCATACAAACCTGGCAGCCGGAGCTGATCCGATCAGGGGTATGCATGATCATTCGCTACCAGTTATCCATATATAGCACATACATATTCCACAGCACTTTACAGAGAATATCCGCTCACTTACCTCAGTCCCAGGGGCTAACAGTCTATATTCCTTACCACATAGGCAAACACATATACACTAGTTGCTCAGCTGGTATAATTATTGGATTGTGGGAGGAAACCCATAAAAGAACAGGGAGAAAATACAAACTCCATGCAGTAAGGGACTTGAACCCACAACCTCACCTCTGTGATTCAGTAATGCTTGCCATTACACCAACTGTACTGCTCACTGCTATAACAGGAGAAGGAGAAGAATAGTAACAGATGTCTTCTGATGTATGAGAAAGTGTGGGGTGGAGACTGGTCAGATTTCTGGGCTGACAACACACAGTGACATGATGTGAGGGGGAGAGCAGGAGTATAATAGGAGTTGATGGTTCCTGATGTATGAGATACACTACAGAGTGTTGGGAGGAAACTGGCCAGATCTCTGGGCTGGTAACACACAGTGACATGATGTGAGGAGGAGAGCAGGAGTATAATAGGAGCTGATGGCTACTGATGTATGAAATACACCAGAGAGTGTGGGGAGGAGACTGGTCAGTTCTCTGAGCTAGTAACACAGTGACATGATGTGAGGGGAGAGCATTAGTATAATACAGGCTGAAGGCTCCTGATGTATGAGATACACCAGAGAATATGGGGGAAGAGACTGGTCAGATCTCTGGGCTGGTAACACACAGTGACATGATGTGAGGGGTAGAGCAGGAGTATAATAGGGGCTGATGGCTCCTGATGTATGAGATACACCAGAGTGTGTGGGAAGGAGACTGGTCAGATCTCTTGGCTGGTAACACACAGTGACATGTTGTGAGGCGGAGAGCAGGAGTATAATAGGGGCTGATGGCTCCTGATGCATGAGATACACCAGAGTGTGTTGGGAGGAGACTGGTCAGATCTCTGGGCTGGTAACACACAGTGACATGATGTGAGGTGGAGAGCAGGAGTATAATAGGGGCTGATGGCTCCTGATGTATGAGATACACCAGAGTGTGTGGTGAGGAGACTGTTCAGATCTCTGGGCTGGTAACACACAGTGACATGATGTGAGGGGGAGAGCAGGAGTATAATAGGGGCTGATGGCTCCTGATGTATGAGATACACCAGAGTGTGTGGGAAGGAGACTGGTCAGATCTCTTGGCTGGTAACACACAGTGACATGATGTGAGGGGGAGAGCAGGAGTATAATAGGGGCTGATGGCTCCTGATGCATGAGATACACCAGAGTGTGTGGGGAGGAGACTGGTCAGATCTCTGGGCTGGTAACACACAGTGACATGATGTGAGGTGGAGAGCAGGAGTATAATAGGGGCTGATGGCTCCTGATGCATGAGATACACCAGAGTGTGTAGGCAGGAGACTGGTCAGATCTCTGGGCTGGTAACACACAGTGACATGATGTGAGGGAGAGAGCAGGAGTATAATAGGGGCTGAGGTCCACTGATGTATGAGATACACCAGAGAGTGTGGGGAGGAGACAAGTCAGATCTCTGTGCTGGTAACACACAGTGACATGATGTGAGGGGGAGAGCAGGAGTATAATAGGGGCTGATGGCTCCTGATGTATATGATACACCAGAGAGTGTGGGGAGGAGACTGGTCAGATCTCTGGACTGGTAACACACAGTGACATGATGTGAGGGGGAGAGCAGGAGTATAATAGGGGCTGAGGTCCACTGATGTATGAGATACACCAGAGAGTGTGGGGAGGAGACAAGTCAGATCTCTGTGCTGGTAACACACAGTGACATGATGTGAGGGGGAGAGCAGGAGTATAATAGGGGCTGATGGCTCCTGATGCATGAGATACACCAGAGAGTGTGGGGGAGGAGACTGGTCAGATATCTGGGCTGGTAACACACAGTGACATGATGTGAGGGGGAGAGCAGGAGTATAATACGGGCTGATGGCTCCTGATGTATGAGATACACCAGAGAGTGTGCGGAGGAGACTGGTCAGATCTCTGGGCTGGTAACACACAGTGACATGATGTGAGGGGGAGAGCAGGACTATAATAGGGACTGATGGCTACTGATGTATGAGATACACCAGAGTGTGTAGGCAGGAGACTGGTCAGATCTCTGGGCTGGTAACACACGGTGACATGATGTGAGGGGGAGAGCAGGAGTATAATAGGGGCTGATGGCTCCTGATGTATAACATACACCATAGAGTGTGGGAAGAAGACTGGTCAGATCTCTGGGCTGGTAACACACAGTGACATGATGTGAGGGAGAGAGCAGGAGTATAATAGGGGCTGATGACTCCTGATGTATGAGATACACCAGAGAGTGTGGGGAGGAGACTGGTCAGATCTCTGGGCTGGTAACACACAGTGATATGACGTGAGGGGGAGCAGGAGTATAATAGGGGCTGATGGCTCCTGATGTATGAGATACACCAGAGTGTATAGGTAGGAGACTGGTCAGATCTCTGGACTGGTAACACAAAATTACATGATGTGAGGGGGAGAGCAGGAGTATAATAGGGGCTGATGTCCCCTGATGTATATGATACACCAGAGAGTGTCGTGAGGAGACTGGTCAGATCTCTGGGATGGTAACATACAGTGACATGATGTGAGGGGAGAACAGGAGTATAATAGGGGATGATGGCTCCTGATGTATGAGATACACCAGAGAGTGTGGAGAGGAGACTGGTCAGATCTCTTGGCTGGTAACATACAGTGACATGACGTGAGGGGGAGAGCAGGAGTATAATAGGGGCTGATGGCTCCTGATGTATGAGATACACCAGATGTTAGGCGCCGGGGTCCGCGCGGCCGTGCGGCCCGGCGCCTATCAACCAGAGACGCCGGGCGCACGGAGCCGCTCAGACCTTAACAACAGGAACGCCACGGTCAGACTGCATTCCCTGTTGCTGGGTCTTAATTAATCAGTGCCTGTGTGTTCTGGCCATGCAGCATGCAGCTGCACGGCATCATCATGTAATTACCCTGTCTGGATCAGGATTGGAGGGCTCTCAAATATAAGCACTCCCAGGACTTCTCACAGACGCCGGTGATAGCTTCCCGTTTGCCTGTGTCTGCTGCAGAGAGAGTTCCCAGTCCCGGTCTATTCGTTTGTTCCTGTTCTCAGTGATCCTGTACTCGGAAGTTACCATCTGTTCCTGGAGTCTGACCGAGCACCTTTAACATCTGGTGGTGTTCGTGAGTCGCGGCGCAGCCGTGTGTTGCGGCTTGTCCGCTATAATTTATTATTTTGTTTATATTGTGTTCTGGAGCTTTGCGGAGGATTCCGCTTCCACAAGATCCACTCTGGTGTCCAGCGGTGCCGGATAGGAGTGTCGGATCAGTGGATCTTTGGTTGTCCTTTTCCCTGGCGGCTAGTCCGCACATACCTTTTGATTTAGTTAAGTTAGCTTGTAACCCCTGGCTTGGTTGCTTAGTCAGAGGGCCCCTTGTTATCACCCTGTCTCGGACTTCCCCTTGTCTCCCATTAAGACCTGCGGGGGCATCGGGGTTGGGCAGACATAATCCGCCCTTCGAACGCGGCTGCCATGGGCTCAAGCAACCATAGTCTCGCAGGGGATTTCTGATAACACGGGCGAGACAACGGAGTTAGGGCGCCAGGGGTTACTAGGCTCTCCAGCTCCCACAACCTGTATATTGTTCCTGTACTCAGATCCCTGCCATAAGATCTTCTCCAGTCTGGAGTACAGGAATCGTAACATTATCACCGGCCAGACAAAAGAAAAAAATTTCAACAGGAGTTAATTTTTTCACTTATCCAGTTGGGAGAATTTTGTCGGCCTCATGAATCCCACCGGTGTTGGGCCAAATCCTGGCCAGTTTCTAGTTAGTCAGATTCAGGAACTTACCCAGATGGTTCAGGATCTGTCCCTCCGGGTGAGCTCACAGGAAGATCTGTTACGGACTTCCCCGAGGGTCATCCCTGAACCAAAAATGCATCTGCCTGACCGTTTTTCTGGGGATAGAAAACAGTTTTTTAATTTTAAAGAGTCTTGTAAACTGTATTTTCGTTTAAGACCAGTCTCCTCAGGTACGGAGGCTCAGCGGGTTGGAATTATAATTTCTCTGCTTCAGGGGGATCCTCAGACCTGGGCTTTTGGTTTAAAGACAGACGATCCGGCCTTATCGTCTGTAGACGCCTTTTTAAAATCTTTAGGGCTATTGTATGACGACCCTGATAGAGAGGCGTCCGCAGAAAGTCAGTTGCGTGCTCTAAGACAAGGTAGGAATCCTGCAGAGAATTATTGTACGGAGTTTCGCCGTTGGTCGAACGACTGTGGCTGGAATGACCCTGCCTTGCGCAGTCAGTTTCGCCTCGGCTTATCTGAATCTATAAAAGACAGCCTCCTTCAGTATCCCGCTCCTGAGACCCTTGATAAACTCATGGAGCTCTCTATTAAAATAGATCGTCGGCTCAGAGAGCGGAGGACTGAAAAAGGGGCATCTGTAGTTTCTTTTCCCTGTGTTCCTTCCGTCCCTGTAGACATGGAGGAGTCTATGCAGATTGGTCTCTCCAAATTGTCTCCGGAAGAAAGAACCAGGAGGCAAAATTCTGGTCTGTGTTTGTACTGCGGAGGTAAGGGACATTTTGCCCGTAGTTGCCCAAACAAGTCGGGAAACTTCCTGACCAAGTGAATAGTGAGGGGGTTCACTTTGGTCTACAGGTCATCTCCTCAAATAATTCACTGTTGGTTCCTGCTAAAGTTTCTTATGACAGCCTCTGTTCCTCGGTCTCTGCTTTTGTGGACAGTGGAGCCGCAGGAAACTTTATGGACTTAACATGGGCCAAGGCCTTAGGTATTCCTCAGCTAACCTTAGGTAGGTGTATCACCATGCATGGTTTAGATGGGAGTCCCTTATCCAATGGGGTTATTTCTCTATGTACACCTCCAGTTTTGCTCTCGGTGGGAGCTCTACATTCTGAAAAGATTGAGTTTTTTCTTACCCATTGTCCAGCAGTTCCTGTGGTTCTGGGTCACCCTTGGCTGGCCTTTCATAATCCCATCATAGATTGGCAGTCTGGGGAGATCCTACAATGGGGTACCATCTGTGATAAAGAATGTATTACACTTCCTATCCGAGTAGCTGCTGCCAGGTCCACACATATTCCTGGAGAATACCAGGATTTTTTGGATGTATTTTCCAAGGGTAATGCGGATATTTTGCCTCCCCATAGGCCTTATGATTGTACCATTGAGTTAATTCCTGGTGCCACGTTGCCTAAAGGAAGGTTATATGCATTGTCTGGTCCTGAAACTGTGGCCATGAATGAGTATGTGAAAGAAAGTCTTGAGAAAGGGTTTATCAGGCCATCTAAATCCCCTTTAAGTGCAGGTTTTTTCTTCGTAGAGAAGAAGGATGGTTCCCTCAGACCCTGCATTGACTTTCGAGCCTTGAATAAGATCTCAGTAAAGAATACTTACCCCCTGCCGCTGATCTCTGTCCTCTTTGATCAGCTACGTTCGGCTGTTATTTTTTCTAAGATTGACCTGAGAGGAGCATATAATCTCATTAGAATCAGGTCAGGGGATGAGTGGAAAACGGCATTCAGTACTCAATCAGGCCACTATGAGTATCTGGTCATGCCATTCGGCCTATCTAACGCTCCGGCAGTCTTTCAGGATCTCATTAATGATGTGCTCCGTGAGTTTTTGGGAAGATTCGTCGTGGTCTATTTAGACGACATTTTGATATATTCTGACTCTGTAGAACAACATGTTACCCAGGTGCGTCAGGTGCTTAAGAAATTACGTGAAAATCACTTGTATGCCAAACCGGAGAAGTGTGAATTTCACGTCACGGAGGTATCCTTTTTAGGGTACATTATTTCCCCTCGGGGATTCCGAATGGAACCTAAGAAGCTCCAAGCCATCCTGAGTTGGGCGCAACCCACCAACTTAAAAGCAATTCAGCGCTTTTTAGGGTTTGCAAACTACTATAGAAGGTTTATTCACTCTTTCTCTGACCTAGTTGCTCCCATTGTGGCACTCACTAAGAAGGGAGCAGATCCTACCAATTGGTCATGTGAAGCTAAAGTATCTTTTCAGGCCTTGAAACAAGCCTTTGTCTCAGCCCCTGTCCTTATACATCCCAACCCAGAATTGCCTTTCATCGTTGAGGTAGATGCCTCGGAGGTTGGTGTAGGGGCTATCCTTTCTCAGAAGGATCCAGATTCCCTTGAGTTACATCCTTGTGCCTTTATGTCCAGGAAATTCTCATCTGCTGAATCCAACTACGATGTTGGTAATCGGGAGTTGCTGGCTATTAAATGGGCTTTTGAGGAGTGGAGACATTGGCTTGAAGGAGCGACCCATACCATTTCAGTTTTGACGGATCACAAAAATCTTCAATACATTGAATCAGCTAAGCGACTGAATGCCCGACAGGCTCGTTGGGCTTTATTTTTTACTCGTTTCAAATTCATTATCACCTTCAGACCTGGTTCCAAGAATACCAAGGCAGATGCCCTCTCACGCAGTTTTCTTCCCGTTCAAGACAACAGTC
This sequence comes from Pseudophryne corroboree, assembly GCF_028390025.1. Lineage (NCBI taxonomy): Eukaryota > Metazoa > Chordata > Amphibia > Anura > Myobatrachidae > Pseudophryne > Pseudophryne corroboree. Next base: position 7,845,077 of record NC_086446.1, read on the forward strand.
CTGTTACTCCCATACTTCCGCCTTCAGTCATTCAGGCAGGTCTCACACAGGATGTTTTTTCTCAATTAAAGCTGCTTCAACATCAAGCTCCGGGAAATACTCCTGCTGGTCGTCTTTTTGTTCCTGAGTTTTTGAGAGCAACTGTTTTGGAGGAATTTCATGATAGCAAAGTTGCAGGGCATCTGGGAGTCGCTAAAACTTTGGAATTGGTATCCCGCTCAGTGTGGTGGCCTGGTCTTTCTAAAGACATTAAAGAGTTTGTTTTTTCGTGTCAGGTCTGTGCACAGCATAAAGTTCCCCGTTCGTTGCCTATTGGTCAACTTATGCCCCTGAATGTTCCTCTTAGGCCGTGGTCGCATATCTCCATGGATTTTGTGGTGGACCTCCCTCTGTCAGCTGGATGCAGAGTCATATGGGTGGTAGTGGACCGTTTTAGTAAGATGGCCCATTTTGTTGGTCTTCCCCGATTGCCATCTGCCCAGGGATTGGCAGTCTTGTTCCTCCGTCATGTTTTCAGACTCCATGGGTTGCCCACTGATATTGTTTCTGACAGGGGTCCACAATTCATTGCACAATTTTGGAAGTCTTTTTGTGCTTCGTTAAAGATGAAATTATCATTAACCTCCGGTTATCATCCACAATCAAATGGACAGACTGAGCGAGTGAACCAATCCCTAAAACAATATTTGCGTTTGTACTCGGACAAACTCCAAAATGACTGGTCTGAGTTTCTTCCATTGGCAGAATTTGCTTATAATAATGCCTGTCATTCCTCCACCAATGTATCTCCATTTTTTGCAGTTTTTGGTTTCCACCCCAGAGCTAATTCATTTTTTCAACATTCCTCTGTATCCTCTCTGGCCCTGACCTCTCATCTTAAACTTATTTGGAAAAAAGTGCACCTAGCTCTCAGAAAAGCAGCTTTCAGGGAAAAAAAATTTTCTGACAGGCTCCGGCGGCCGTGCACTTTTAAAGTAGGAGACAGGGTGTGGCTGTCGACTCGCAATATCAAACTTCGACAAACCTCAGCCAGATTGGGTCCTAGATTTATTGGACCATTTCTCATTATCAAAAAAGTCAATCCAGTTGCTTTCCGGTTACAGCTACCAAAAACTTTACGAATCGGAAATACCTTCCATTGCTCTTTGCTCAAACCATATGTTTCTTCTAGCAGATTTCCTCGTAAAAAATCTCAGGGGAGATCACCAGTTAATGTACAGGGTCAGCAGGAGTTCTTGGTTGAGAAGGTTCTCGATTCCAAGTTGTCTCGGGGTCGGCTTTATTTTTTGGTGCATTGGAAAGGTTATAGTCCTGAGGAAAGGTCGTGGGTCCTAGATGAGGACCTTCATGCCCCAAGACTCAAAAGGGCATTTTTTCAAGAATTTCCTCAGAAACCCGGATTTAGGGGTTCCTTGACCCCTCCTCAAGGGGGGGGGTACTGTTAGGCGCCGGGGTCCGCGCGGCCGTGCGGCCCGGCGCCTAGCAACCAGAGACGCCGGGCGCACGGAGCCGCTCAGACCTTAACAACAGGAACGCCACGGTCAGACTGCATTCCCTGTTGCTGGGTCTTAATTAATCAGTGCCTGTGTGTTCTGGCCATGCAGCATGCAGCTGCACGGCATCATCATGTAATTACCCTGTCTGGATCAGGATTGGAGGGCTCTCAAATATAAGCACTCCCAGGACTTCTCACAGACGCCGGTGATAGCTTCCTGTTTGCCTGTGTCTGCTGCAGAGAGAGTTCCCAGTCCCGGTCTATTCGTTTGTTCCTGTTCTCAGTGATCCTGTACTCGGAAGTTACCATCTGTTCCTGGAGTCTGACCGAGCACCTTTAACATCTGGTGGTGTTCGTGAGTCGCGGCGCAGCCGTGTGTTGCGGCTTGTCCGCTATAATTTATTATTTTGTTTATATTGTGTTCTGGAGCTTTGCGGAGGATTCCGCTTCCACAAGATCCACTCTGGTGTCCAGCGGTGCCGGATAGGAGTGTCGGATCAGTGGATCTTTGGTTGTCCTTTTCCCTGGTGGCTAGTCCGCACATACCTTTTGATTTAGTTAAGTTAGCTTGTAACCCCTGGCTTGGTTGCTTAGTCAGAGGGCCCCTTGTTATCACCCTGTCTCGGACTTCCCCTTGTCTCCCATTAAGACCTGCGGGGGCATCGGGGTTGGGCAGACATAATCCGCCCTTCGAACGCGGCTGCCATGGGCTCAAGCAACCATAGTCTCGCAGGGGATTTCTGATAACACGGGCGAGACAACGGAGTTAGGGCGCCAGGGGTTACTAGGCTCTCCAGCTCCCACAACCTGTATATTGTTCCTGTACTCAGATCCCTGCCATAAGATCTTCTCCAGTCTGGAGTACAGGAATCGTAACACCAGAGAGTGTGGGGAGGAGACTGGTCAGATCTCTGGGCTGGTAACACACAGTGGCATGATGTGAGGGGGAGAGCAGGAGTACAATAGGGGCTGATGGCTACTGATGTATGAGATACACCAGAGTGTATGGGTAGGAGACTGGTCAGATCTCTGGACTGGTAACACAAAATTACATGATGTAAGGGGGAGAGCAGGAGTATAATAGGGGCTGATGTCCCCTGATGTATATGATACACCAGAGAGTGTCGTGAGGAGACTGGTCAGATCTCTGGGCTGGTAACACACAGTGACATGATGTGAGGGGTGGAGAGCAGGAGTATAATAGGGGCTGATGGCTCTGATGTATGAGATACACCAGAGAGTGTGGGGAGGAGACTGGTCAGATCTCTGGACTGGTAACACAAAATTACATGATGTGAGGGGGAGAGCACGAGTATAATAGGGGCTGATGTCCCCTGATGTATATGATACACCAGAGAGTGTGGGGAGGAGACTGGTCAGATCTCTGGGCTGGTAACCACACAGTGACATGATGTAAGGGGGAGAGCAGGAGTATAATAGGGACTGATGGCTCCTGATGTATGAGATACACCAGAGTGTGTGGGGAGGAGACTGGTCAAATCTCATGACTGGTAACACAAAATTACATGATGTGAGGGGGAGAGCAGGAGTATAATAGGGGCTGATGTCCCCTGATGTATATGATACACCAGAGAGTGTCGTGAGGAGACTGGTCAGATCTCTGGGCTGGTAACACACAGTGACATGATGTGAGGGTGAGAGCAGTAGTATAATAGGGGCTGATGGCTCCTGATGTATGAGATACACCAGAGAGTGTCGTGAGGAGACTGGTCAGATCTCTGGGCTGGTAACACAAAATTACATGATGTGAGGGGGAGAGCAGGAGTATAAATAAGAATTTACTCACCGGTAATTCTATTTCTCGTAGTCCGTAGTGGATGCTGGGAACTCCGTAAGGACCATGGGGAATAGCGGGCTCCGAAGGAGGCTGGGCACTCTAGAAAGATCTTAGACTACCTGGTGTGCACTGGCTCCTCCCACTATGACCCTCCTCCAAGCCTCAGTTAGGTACTGTGCCCGGACGAGCGTACACAATAAGGAAGGATTTTGAATCCCGGGTAAGACTCATACCAGCCACACCAATCACACCGTACAACTCGTGATATGAAACACAGTTAACAGTATGAAACAATAGAGCCTCTCAACAGATGGCTCAACAATAACCCGATTTAGTTAACCATAACTATGTACAAGTATTGCAGATAAACCGCACTTGGGATGGGCGCCCAGCATCCACTACGGACTACGAGAAATAGAATTACCGGTGAGTAAATTCTTATTTTCTCTAACGTCCTAGTGGATGCTGGGAACTCCGTAAGGACCATGGGGATTATACCAAAGCTCCCAAACGGGCGGGAGAGTGCGGATGACTCTGCAGCACTGAATGAGAGAACTCCAGGTCCTCCTCAGCCAGGGTATCAAATTTGTAGAATTTTGCAAACGTGTTTGCCCCTGACCAAGTAGCTGCTCGGCAAAGTTGTAAAGCCGAGACCTCTCGGGCAGCCGCCCAAGATGAGCCCACCTTCCTTGTGGAATGGGCATTGACAGATTTTGGCTGTGGCAGGCCTGCCACAGTATGTGCAAGCTGAATTGTACTACAAATCCAACGAGCAATAGTCTGCTTAGAAGCAGGAGCACCCAGCTTGTTAGGTGCATATAGGATAAACAGCGAGTCAGATTTTCTGACTCTAGCCGTTCTGGAAACATATTTTCAGTGCCCTGACAACGTCTAGCAACTTGGAGTCCTCCAAGTCCCTAGTAGCCTAGGCACCACAATAGGCTGGTTCAGGTGAAACGCTGACACCACCTTTGGGAGAAACTGGGGACGAGTCCTCAATTCTGCCCTATCCATATGGAAAATCAAATAAGGGCTTTTACAAGACAAAGCCGCCAACTTTGATACTCGCCTGGCAGAAGCCAAGGCCAATAACATAACCACCTTCCACGTGAGATATTTCAGATCCACGGTTTTTAGTGGTTCAAACCAATGTGATTTTAAGAAACTCAACACCACGTTGAGATCCCAAGGTGCCACAGGAGGCACAAACGGGGGCTGACTCTGCAGCACTCCTTTTATAAATGTCTGAACTTCAGGTACTGAAGCTAGTTCTTTTTGAAAGAAAATCGACAGAGCCGAGATCTGTACCTTAATGGAACCCAATTTAAGGCCCATAGTCACTCCTGCTTGCAGGAAATGCAGAAATCGACCTAGTTGAAATTCCTCTGTTGGGGCCCTTTCGGCCTCACACCATGCAACATATTTTCGCCATATGCGGTGATAATGAGTTGCTGTAACCTCTTTCCTGGCTTTAGTAAGCGTAGGAATGACTTCCTCCGGAATGCCCTTTTCCTTCAGGATCCGGCGTTCAACCGCCATGCCGACAAACGCAGCTGCGGTAAGTCTTGGAACAGACAGGGCCCCTGCTGCCGCAGGTCCTGTCTGAGTGGCAGAGGCCATGGGTCCTCTGATATAAATTCTTGAAGTTCTGGGTACCAAGCTCTTCTTGGCCATCCACGAGTATCGTTCTTACTCCTCGCCTTCTTATTATTCTCAGTACCTTTGGTATGAGAGGCAGAGGGGAGAACACATAAACCGACTGGTACACCCACGGTGTTACCAGAGCGTCCATAGCTATCGCCTGAGGGTCCCTTGACCTGGTGCAATATCTTTTATAGCTTTTTGTTGAGGCGGGACGCCATCATGTCCACCTGTGGCCTTTCCCAATGGTGTACAATCCTATTGGAAGACTTCTGGAGGAAGTCCCCATTCTCCCGGGTGGAGGTCGTGTCTGTTGAGAAGATCTGCTTCCCAGTTGTCCACTCCGGGAATGAACACTGCTGACAGTGCTAACACATGATTTTCCGCCTATCGGAGAATCCTTGTGGCTTCTGCCATCGCCATCCTGCTTCTTGTGCTGCCCTGTTGGTTTACATGGGCGACTGCCGTGATGTTGTCTGATTGGATCAGTACCGGCTGGTTTTGAAGCAGAGGCCTTGCCGGCCTCAGGGCATTGTAAATGGCCCTCAGGTCCAGAATATTTATGTGTAGGGAAATAACCTGACTTGACCAAAGTCCCTGGAAATTTCTTCCCTGTGTGACTGCCTCCCAGCCTCAAAGGCTGGAATCCATGGTCACTAGGACCTAGTCCTGTATGCCGAACCTGCGGCCCTCTTGAAGATGGGCACTCTGCAGCCACCACAGTAGAGATACCCTGGTCCTTGGAGACAGGGTTATCAGCCTATGCATCGGAAGATGCGATCCGGACCACTTGTCCAACAGGTCCCTCTGAAAAGTTCTTGTATGGAACCTGCCTAATGGGATTGCTTCGTAGGAAGCTACCATTTTTCCCAGGACTCGCGTGCAATGATGCACCGCTGCCTATTTTGGCTTCAGGAGGTCTCTGACTAGAGATGACAACTCCTTGGCTTTCTCCTCCGGGAGAAACACTATTTCTGGTTTATGTCCAGAACCATCCCCAGGAACAGTAGACGTGTCATAGGAACCAGCTGTGACTTTGGACTGTTTAGAATCCAACCATGCTGTTGTAGCACTTTCCAAAATAGTGCTACCCCGACTACCAACTGCTCCTTGGACTTCGCCCTTATAACGAGATTGTCCAAGTACGGGATAATTACAACTCCCTTTTTTTGAAGGAGTATCAACATTTCGGCCATTACCTTGATAAAACACCCTCGGTGCCATGTACAGTCCAAACGGCAGTGTCTGGACTTGGTAATGGTAATCCTGTACCACAAATCTGAGGTACTCCTGGCGAGGATGGTAAATGGGGACATGCAGGTAAGCATCCTTGATGTCCCAGGATACCATGTAATCCCCCTCGTCCAGGCTTGGAATAACCGCCCTGAGTGATTCCATCTTGAACTTGAATTTTTGTGTTCAAGGATTTTAAATATAAAATGGTCACACCGAACCATGCGGTTTCGGTACCCCAACCCGTGTGGAATAGTAACCCCGTCCTTGTTGAAGTAGGGGCACCTTGAGTATTACCTGCTGGGAATACCGCTTATTAATTGCCTCTAGCACAGCCTCCCTGCCTGAGGGAGTTGTCAGCAAGGCATATTTTAGGAAACGGCTGGGGGGAGACATCTCTAATTCCAGCTTGTACCCCTGAAATACTACTTGAAAGAAACAGGGATCCACCTGTGAGCGAGCCCACTAATTGCTGAAATTTTTTGAGACGGCCCCCCACCGTACCTGGCTACACCTGTGGAGCACCCGCGTCATGGTGTGGCCTCACAGGAGGCGGGGGAAGAATCTTGATTCTGGGAACAGGCTGACTGGTGCAGCTTTTTTCCCTCTACCCTTGTCTCTGTACAGAAAGGAAGCGCCATTTGACCCGCTTGCTTTTCTGAAGCCGAAAGGACTGTACCTTTGTCTGTGAGGAAACCTGAGGTAAAATTATTTCTTCCCAGCAGTTGCTGTGGATACGAGGTCCCAGAGACCATCCCCAAATAATTCCTCACCCTTATAAGGCTCTCTATGCGCTTTTTAAGTCAGCATCACCTGTCCAGTGACAGGTCTCTAATACCCTCCTGACAGAATGGACATTACATTTATTTTGGATGCCAGCCGGCAAAATATCCCTCTGTGCATCCCCCATATATAAGACGACGTCTTTAATATGTTTTTATGTTTGCCAACTAGTATCCCTGTTTGACAGGGTCACCGACCACGCTGCAGCAGCACTATCTGCAGGTCTCAGTCTAGTACCTGAGTGTGTAAATACAGACTTCAGGATAGCCTCCTGTTTTTTATCAACAGGTACCTATTAAAGTGGCCGTATCCTAAGACGGCAGTGCCACCTTTTTTGACAAACGTGTGAGCGCCTTATCCACCCTAGGGGATATCTCCCAGCGTAACTTATCCACCTGGCGGGAAAGGGTACGCCATCAGTAACTTTTTATAAATTACCAGTTTCTTAACGGGGGAACCCACGCTTTCACACACTTCATTTATTCATCTGATGGGGGAAACAAAACACTGCCTGTTTTTTCTCCCCAAACCTAAAACCCATTTTTAGAGGTGCTTGGGTTAAAGTCAGAAATGTATAACACATTTTTTATTGCCGGGATCACGTCACGGATGTTCCTAGTGGATTGTGTATATGTCTCCACCTTGTCGACACTGGAGTCAGACTCCGTGTCGCCATCTGTGTCTGCCATCTGAGAGAGCGGGCGTTTTTGAGCCCCTGATGGCCTTTGAGACGCCTGGGCAGGCGCGGGCTGCGAAGCCGGCTGTCCCACAGCTGTTACGTCATCCACCCTTTTATGCAAGGAGTTGACACTGTCGGTTAATACCTTTCACCTATCCATCCACTCTGGTGTCGGCCCCACAGGGGGCGACATCACATATATCGGCCTCTGTTCTGTCACCATATAAGCCTCCTCATTCAACATGTCGACACAGCCGTACCGACACACCGCAGACACACAGGGAATGCTCTAAACGAGGACAGGACCCACAAAAGCCCTTTGGGGGGACAGAGTAAGAGTATGCCAGCACACACCAGAGCGCTATATATATACAGGGACTAACTGAGTTATGTCCCTAATAGCTTTTATATAATATACTGTATACAGTGCCAAATTTAATGCCCCCCCCTCTCTTTTCCCTCTTACTGTGCAGGGAAGAGCCAGGGAGCTTCCCTCCAGCCGAGCTGTGAGAGAAAAATGGCGCCAGTGTGCTGAGGAGATAGGCTCCGCCCCTTTTTCGCGGCCTATTCTCCCGTTTTTTATGGAATTCTGGCAGGGGTATTTACCTCATATATAGCCCCTGGGGCCATATATTGAGGTATTTTAGCCAGCCAAGGTGTTTTTATTGCTGCCTCAGGGCGCCCCCCCCCAGCGCCCTGCACCCTCAGTGACCGGAGTGTGAAGTGTGTGAGAGGAGCAATGGCGCACAGCTGCAGTGCTGTGCGCTACCTTGGTGAAGACAGAGTCTTCATGCCGCCGATTTTCCGGACCATCTTCTTGCTTCTGGCTCTGTAAGGGGGACGGCGGCGCGGCTCCGGGACCGAACATCAAGGCTGGGCCTGCGGTCGATCCCTCTGGAGCTAATGGTGTCCAGTAGCCTAAGAAGCCCAATCCGGCTGCAAGCAGGCGAGTTCGCTTCTTCTCCCCTTAGTCCCTCGCTGCAGTGAGCCTGTTGCCAGCAGGTCTCACTGAAAATAACAAATTCTAAGACTATAACTTTCTAAGAGCTCAGGAGAGCCCCTAGTGTGCATCCAACCTCGGCCGGGCACGAAATCTAACTGAGGCTTGGAGGAGGGTCATAGTGGGAGGAGCCAGTGCACACCAGGTAGTCTAAGATCTTTCTAGAGTGCCCAGCCTCCTTCGGAGCCCGCTATTCCCCATGGTCCTTACGGAGTTCCCAGCATCCACTAGGACGTTAGAGAAATAGGGGCTGATGGCTCCTGATGTATGAGATTTCCCAAAGGGTGTGGGGAGGAGACTGGTCAGATCTCTGGGCTGATAACACACAGTGATATGACGTAAGGGGGAGCAGGAGTATAATAGGGGCTAATGGCTACTGATGTATGAGATACACCAGAGTGTGTGGGGAGGAGACTGGTCAGATCTCTGGGCTGGTAACACACAGTGACATGATGTGAGGGGGAGAGAAGGAGTATTATAGGGTCTGATGGCTCCTGATGTATGAGATACACCAGAGAGTGTGGGGAGGAGAAAAGTCAGATTTCTGGGCTGGTAACACACAGTGACATGATGTGAGGGGGAGAGCAGGAGTATAATAGGTGCTGATGGCTCCTGATGTATAACATACACCATAGAGTGTGGGAAGAAGACTGGTCAGATCTCTGGGCTGATAACACACAGTGACATGATGTGAGGAGGAGAGCAGGAGTATAATAGGAGCTGATGGCTACTGATGTATGAAATACACCAGAGAGTGTGGGGAGGAGACTGGTCAGTTCTCTGAGCTAGTAACACAGTGACATGATGTGAGGGGAGAGCAGGAGTATAATACAGGCTGAAGGCTCCTGATGTATGAGATAAACCAGAGAATATGGGGGAAGAGACTGGTCAGATCTCTGGGCTGGTAACACACAGTGACATGATGTGAGGGGTAGAGCAGGAGAATAATAGGGGCTGATGGCACCTGATGTATGAGATACACCAGAGTGTGTGGGAAGGAGACTGGTCAGATCTCTTGGCTGGTAACACACAGTGACATGTTGTGAGGCGGAGAGCAGGAGTATAATAGGGGCTGATGGCTCCTGATGCATGAGATACACCAGAGTGTGTTGGGAGGAGACTGGTCAGATCTCTGGGCTGGTAACACACAGTGACATGATGTGAGGTGGAGAGCAGGAGTATAATAGGGGCTGATGGCTCCTGATGTATGAGATACACCAGAGTGTGTGGTGAGGAGACTGTTCAGATCTCTGGGCTGGTAACACACAGTGACATGATGTGAGGGGGAGAGCAGGAGTATAATAGGGGCTGATGGCTCTGATGTATGAGATACACCAGAGAGTGTGGGGAGGAGACTGGTCAGATCTCTGGACTGGTAACACAAAATTACATGATGTGAGGGGGAGAGCACGAGTATAATAGGGGCTGATGTCCCCTGATGTATATGATACACCAGAGAGTGTGGGGAGGAGACTGGTCAGATCTCTGGGCTGGTAACCACACAGTGACATGATGTAAGGGGGAGAGCAGGAGTATAATAGGGACTGATGGCTCCTGATGTATGAGATACACCAGAGTGTGTGGGGAGGAGACTGGTCAAATCTCATGACTGGTAACACAAAATTACATGATGTGAGGGGGAGAGCAGGAGTATAATAGGGGCTGATGTCCCCTGATGAATATGATACACCAGAGAGTGTCGTGAGGAGACTGGTCAGATCTCTGGGCTGGTAACACACAGTGACATGATGTGAGGGTGAGAGCAGTAGTATAATAGGGGCTGATGGCTCCTGATGTATGAGATACACCAGAGAGTGTCGTGAGGAGACTGGTCAGATCTCTGGGCTGGTAACACAAAATTACATGATATGAGGGGGAGAGCAGGAGTATAATAGGGGCTGATGGCTCCTGATGTATGAGATTTCCCAAAGGGTGTGGGGAGGAGACTGGTCAGATCTCTGGGCTGATAACACACAGTGATATGACGTAAGGGGGAGCAGGAGTATAATAGGGGCTAATGGCTACTGATGTATGAGATACACCAGAGTGTGTGGGGAGGAGACTGGTCAGATCTCTGGGCTGGTAACACACAGTGACATGATGTGAGGGGGAGAGAAGGAGTATTATAGGGTCTGATGGCTCCTGATGTATGAGATACACCAGAGAGTGTGGGGAGGAGAAAAGTCAGATTTCTGGGCTGGTAACACACAGTGACATGATGTGAGGGGGAGAGCAGGAGTATAATAGGTGCTGATGGCTCCTGATGTATAACATACACCATAGAGTGTGGGAAGAAGACTGGTCAGATCTCTGGGCTGATAACACACAGTGACATGATGTGAGGAGGAGAGCAGGAGTATAATAGGAGCTGATGGCTACTGATGTATGAAATACACCAGAGAGTGTGGGGAGGAGACTGGTCAGTTCTCTGAGCTAGTAACACAGTGACATGATGTGAGGGGAGAGCAGGAGTATAATACAGGCTGAAGGCTCCTGATGTATGAGATAAACCAGAGAATATGGGGGAAGAGACTGGTCAGATCTCTGGGCTGGTAACACACAGTGACATGATGTGAGGGGTAGAGCAGGAGAATAATAGGGGCTGATGGCACCTGATGTATGAGATACACCAGAGTGTGTGGGAAGGAGACTGGTCAGATCTCTTGGCTGGTAACACACAGTGACATGTTGTGAGGCGGAGAGCAGGAGTATAATAGGGGCTGATGGCTCCTGATGCATGAGATACACCAGAGTGTGTTGGGAGGAGACTGGTCAGATCTCTGGGCTGGTAACACACAGTGACATGATGTGAGGTGGAGAGCAGGAGTATAATAGGGGCTGATGGCTCCTGATGTATGAGATACACCAGAGTGTGTGGTGAGGAGACTGTTCAGATCTCTGGGCTGGTAACACACAGTGACATGATGTGAGGGGGAGAGCAGGAGTATAATAGGGGCTGATGGCTCCTGATGCATGAGATACACCAAAGTGTGTGGGGAGGAGACTGGTCAGATCTCTGGGCTGGTAACACACAGTGACATGATGTGAGGTGGAGAGCAGGAGTATAATAGGGGCTGATGGCTCCTGATGTATAAGATACACCAGAGTGTGTAGGCAGGAGACTGGTCAGATCTCTGGGCTGGTAACACACAGTGACATGATGTGAGGGGGAGAGCAGGAGTATAATAGGGGCTGAGGTCCCCTGATGTATGAGATACACCAGAGAGTGTGGGGAGGAGACAAGTCAGATCTCTGTGCTGGTAACACACAGTGACATGATGTGAGGGGGAGAGCAGGACTATAATAGGGACTCATGGCTACTGATGTATGAGATACACCAGAGTGTGTAGGCAGGAGACTGGTCAGATCTCTGGGCTGGTAACACACAGTGACATGATGTGAGGGGGAGAGCAGGAGTATAATAGGGGCTGAGGTCCCCTGATGTATGAGATACACCAGAGAGTGTGGGGAGGAGACAAGTCAGATCTCTGTGCTGGTAACACACAGTGACATGATGTGAGGGGGAGAGCAGGACTATAATAGGGACTCATGGCTACTGATGTATGAGATACACCAGAGTGTGTAGGCAGGAGACTGGTCAGATCTCTGGGCTGGTAACACACAGTGACATGATGTGAGGGGGAGAGCAGAAGTATAATAGGGGCTGATGGCTCCTGATGTATAACATACACCATAGAGTGTGGGAAGAAGACTGGTCAGATCTTTGGGCTGGTAACACACAGTGACATGATGTGAGGGAGAGAGCAGGAGTATAATAGGGGCTGATGACTCCTGATGTATGAGATACACCAGAGAGTGTGGGGAGGAGACTGGTCAGATCTCTGGGCTGGTAACACACAGTGATATGACGTGAGGGGGAGCAGGAGTATAATAGGGGCTGATGGCTCCTGATGTATGAGATACACCAGAGTGTATAGGTAGGAGACTGGTCAGATCTCTGGACTGGTAACACAAAATTACATGATGTGAGGGGGAGAGCAGGAGTATAATAGGGGCTGATGTCCCCTGATGTATATGATACACCAGAGAGTGTCGTGAGGAGACTGGTCAGATCTCTGGGCTGGTAACATACTGTGACATGATGCGAATGGGAGAGCAGGAGTATAATAGGGGCTGATGGCTCTGGACTCCTCCAATGGTCAGATACATATCTCTCATTAGTTTGTACTGACAGAAAAGGGTGTAGAATGAGATATTGCTGTAGTGACTAAGGAAGGAGAATATGGGACTCTATTCTGTAATAAAATAGTGGAATCCCCTCCCACGCACAATAAGACTCGCCTCTAGTCTCCAAAACTTTAAGCAATTCCTGAAGGTGAGTTTATCGAATTCTGGAAATGCCCACATAGCTTCATATACTTTACTTTCCAATTACATCCCCACTGTAGAGTCCACACATAACCTCACATGTTTTTACTTTCTTCACTTTCCCATCCTCCCGACACCAGGCCAACATTGCTGTGTAACCATATCATACAGCCCACCAAGGACTTTTGCAATCTGGTGGACCTTTTTGCAATAGTCAACACCTATCCTTGTCTATCAATGCCTACTTCCCTATAGATTGTAAGCTTGAAAGCAGGGCCGTCCTACCTCTATGAATTTCTGTTATTACCTATTCTTGTTATCTCACTGTTTTCACTCGTTTGGTTTTATTTTATCACTGTTTCCAATTGTAAAGAGCAACAGAATTTGATGCGCTATATAAGGAACTGTAAATAAATAAAATAAAGTGTTTATTGCTCACCTGTGCTGATATCTGTAGGGATTTCCTCCTCCTTACACTGCAGATCACCCTTCACATACGTCTCTTCTTCTCCCTCTATATCTTCTGCCTTTATATCAGTCACATACGTCTCTTCTTCTCCCTCTGTATCTTCTGCCTTCATATCAGTCACACACGTCTCTTCTTCTCCCTCTATATCTTCTGCCTTCATATCAGTCACATACGTCTCTTCTTCTCCCTCTATATCTTCTGCCTTCATATCAGTCACATACGTCTCTTCTTCTCCCTCTATATCTTCTGCCTTCATATCAGTCACATACGTCTCTTCTTCTCCCTCTATATCTTCTGCCTTCATATCAGTCACATACGTCTCTTCTTCTCCCTCTATATCTTCTGCCTTTATATCAGTCACATACGTCTCTTCTTCTCCCTCTATATCTTCTGCCTTCATATCAGTCACATACGTCTCTTCTTCTCCCTCTATATCTTCTGCCTTCATATCAGTCACATACGTCTCTTCTTCTCCCTCTATATCTTCTGCCTTTATATCAGTCACATACGTCTCTTCTTCTCCCTCTATATCTTCTGCCTTCATATCAGTCACATACGTCTCTTCTTCTCCCTCTATATCTTCTGCCTTCATATCAGTCACATACGTCTCTTCTTCTCCCTCTATATCTTCTGCCTTCATATCAGTCACATATGTCTCTTCTTCTACCTCTATATCTTCTGCCTTCATATCAGTCACATACGTCTCTTCTTCTCCCTCTATATCTTCTGCCTTCATATCAGTCACATACGTCTCTTCTTCTCCCTCTATATCTTCTGCCTTCATATCAGTCACATACGTCTCTTCTTCTCCCTCTGTATCTTCTGCCTTCATATTAGTCACATACGTCTCTTCTTCTCCCTCTGTATCTTCTGCCTTCATATCAGTCACATACGTCTCCTCTTCTCCCTCTATATCTTCTGCCTTCATATCAGTCACATTACTCCTATCTTCACCCTAAATACCAACAATAATGAACACTTTATAATAAGGCTTATTTCATTATTTGATAGTAAATAGTATAATAGTGTATAAGACACACACAGCTCCTCTACAGATCACATAGCGTCAGTCACTTTGGTATATTGTCTAGACCCTAAATCCCACCTACCTGATCCTCCTGTGGGGTCCTGTGATTCTCCTCTGTACAGTCCTGGGAATACAGAGGACGGGGACATCTCTCTGGGGTATCTCTGTTACTGGGTCCATCTGTAGGAGACACAAAGTGACTGAGTACATTGTATATATGTGATTATCAGATGATGTGTGTATATAGGGCCCCCCATACCTGCTCTCCCTTGTACAATACATGACAGTCTCCTCTTACCCAGTGATGTGAGGGGCCGGTGATTCTCCATCATCATGTCCTTGTACAGACCCCTGTGTTCCTCTATATACTCCCGCTCCTGCATGGAGACATAGACAGTGACATCCTGACACCTTATAGGAATCTGACACACACAGTGATACAGTCATCACCCAGACACATCCCCTGGTGTTACTGTATAATGTCCCATTCCCAGCAGTCACCTCTCCAGTCATCACCCAGACACATCCCCTGGTGTTACTGTATAATGTCCCATTCCCAGCAGCCACCTCTCCAGTCATCACCCAGACACAACCCCTGCTGTTACTGTATAATGCCCCATTCCCAGCAGCAACCTCTCCAGTCATCACCCAGACACGTCCCCTGGTGTTACTGTATAATGCCCCATTCCCAGCAGTCACCTCTCCAGTCATCACCCAGACACGTCCCCTGGTGTTACTGTATAATGCCCCATTCCCAGCAGTCACCTCTCCAGTCATCACCCAGACACATCCCCTGGTGTTACTGTATAATGCCCCATTCCCAGCAGTCACCTCTCCAGTCATCACCCAGACACATCCGCCGGTGTTACTGTATAATGTCCCATTCCCAGCAGTCACCTCTCCAGTCATCACCCAGACACGTCCCCTGGTGTTACTGTATAATGTCTCATTCCCAGCAGTCACCTCTCCAGTCATCACCCAGACACATCCCCTGGTCTTACTGTATAATGTCCCATTCCCAGCAGTCACCTCTCCAGTCATCACCCAGACACGTTCCCCGGTGTTACTGTATAATGTCCCATTCCCAGCAGTCACCTCTCCAGTCAGCAGCTGAATGATCTTGTTGGTAAGTTCTAGGATCTTCTGGTTATTGTGTCTCTCATGTATCAGTGAGTGAGGTGGAGGCACCGTGATGGGGCTCTGGGTTCTGCTCAGTCTTCCTGACACACGGGGACAGCTGCTGGGTGTCTCGAACTTACCGGATGTCTTCCTCACTACCGTGTAACCCTGGGTATAGGGGGACACATCAAATATCATTGTATAAACTTCCATATCTCCTCACCTCCCCAGTCACGTCCCTGTATTATTACTATAGATACAAGTGATGTCACTGTGACGCTCGCAGATCCCCTCACCTTCCCATCATGCCTCTGTATTATTACTATAGATATGTGATGTCACTGTAACACGCCCAGATCCCCACACCTACTCTGTCATGCCCCTGTATTATTATTATTATTATAGATATGTGACATCACTGTGACGCTCCAAGATCCCCTCACCTCCCCAGTCATGTCCCTTTATTATTACTATAGATATAACTGATGTCACTGTGACACTCCCAGATCCTCTCACCTCCCTAGTCATGTCACTGTATTACTAAAGATAAAAGTGTACTATAGATATAAGTGGTGTCACTGTGACACTCCCAGAACCCCTCACCTCCCCAATCATGTCACTGTATTACTATAGATATGTGATGTCACTGTGACGCTCCCAGATGCCCTCACCTCCCCAGTCATGTCTCTGTATTATTACTATAGATATAAGTAATGTCACTGTGATACTCCCAGACCACCTCACCTAACCAGATAACATCACCTCCCCAGTCATGTCCCTGTATTATTACTATAGATAAAAGTGATGTCACTGTGACACTCTCAGACCCCATCACCTCCCCAGTCATGTCCCTGTATTATTACTATAGATATAAGTGATGTCACTGTGACGCTCCCAGAGCCCCTCACCTCCCTAGTCATGTCCCTGTATTATTACTATAGATAAAAGTGATGTCACAGTGACGTTCACTGATCCCCTCACCTCCCCAGTCATGTCCCTGTATTATTTACTAGAGATATAAGTGATGTCACTATGACACTCCCAAATCCCCTCACCTTCCCAGTCATGTCCCTGTATTATTACTATAGATATAAGTGATGTCACTGTGACACTCCCAGATCCCATCACCTCCCCAGTCTTGTCCCTGTATTATTACTATAGATATAAGTAACGTCACTGTGATACTCCCAGAAACCCTCACCTCCCCAATCATGTCCCTAGCTTTGTGACGTCACTGTGATGCTCACAGATCCCCTTACCTCCCCAGTCATGTCCCTGTATTATTATTATAGATATGTGACATTACAGCGATACACCCAGACCCCTCAATTCCCCAGTCATGTCCCTGTATTACTATAGATATACAGTAAGTGATGTCACTGTGATGCTTCCAGATACCCTCAACTCCCCAATCATGTCCCTGTATTACTATAGATATAATAAGATTTTACTTACCGGTAAATCTATTTCTCGTAGTCCGTAGAGGATGCTGGGACTCCGTAAGGACCATGGGGAATAGACGGGCTCCGCAGGAGATAGGGCCCTTTAAGAAAGCTTTGGATTCTGGGTGTGCACTGGCTCCTCCCTCTATGCCCCTCCTCCAGACCTCAGTTAGGGAAACTGTGCCCAGAGGAGATGGACAGTACGAGGAAGGATTTTTGTAAATCTAAGGGCGAGGTTCATACCAGCCACACCAATCACACTGTATAACTTAAGATAAACTTACCCAGTTAACAGTATGAACAAAAACATAGCCACGGTATCACCGAAAACTATAACATAACTCTTATGTAAGCAATAACTATATACAAGTCATGCAGAAGAAGTCCGCACTTGGGACGGGCGCCCAGCATCCTCTACGGACTACGAGAAATAGATTTACCAGTAAGTAAAATCTTATTTTCTCTAATGTCCTTAAGGATGCTGGAACTCCGTAAGGACCTTGGGGATTATACCAAAGCTCCCAAACGAGCGGGAGAGTGCGGATGACTCTGCAGCACCGATTGAGCAAACAGGAGGTCCTCCTCAGCCAGGGTATCAAACTTATAGAACTTTGCAAAGGTGTTTGTCCCCGACCAAGTAGCTGCTCGGCACAACTGTAATGCCGAGACCCCTCGGGCAGCCGCCCAAGAAGAGCCCACTTTCCTAGTGGAGTGGGCCTTAACCGATTTCGGTAACGGCAATCCTGCCGTAGAATGCGCCTGCTGAATCGTGTTACAGATCCAGCGAGCAATAGTCTGCTTTGAAGCAGGGGCGCCAACCTTGTTGGCCGCATACAGAACAAACAAAGCTTCAGTCTTCCTGATCCGAGCCGTTCTGGTCACATAAATCTTCAAAGCCCTGACTACATCCAGGGACTCGGAATCCTCCAAGTCCCTTGTAGCCACAGGCACGACAATAGGTTGGTTCACATGAAAAGATGAGACCACTTTTGGCAGAAAGTGAGGACGAGTCCTCAACTCTGCCCTATCCACGTGAAAAACCAAGTATGGGCTTTTATGCGATAAAGCCGCCAATTCTGAAACACGTCTTGCCGAAGCGAACGCCAACAACATGACCACTTTCCACGTGAGGTATTTCAACTCCATCGTTTTAAGTGGTTCAAACCAAAGTGACTTGAGGAAACGTAACACCACGTTAAGATCCCAAGGTGCCACCGGAGGCACAAAAGGAGGCTGAATATGCGGCACCCCCTTCACAAAAGTCTGTACCTTAGGAAGAGAGGCCAATTCTCTTTGAAAGAAAATGGATAAGGCCGAAATCTGCACCTTTATGGACCCTAATTTTAGGCCTAAGGTCACTCCTGTTGAAGGAATTGTAGTAGACGGCCCAAATGGAACTCCTCCGTAGGAGCAGCTCTGGCCTCACACCAAGAAACATATTTCCGCCATATACGGTGATAATGTTTCAATGTCACGTCTTTCCTAGCCTTCATCAGGGTAGGAATGACTTCCTCCGGAATTCCTTTTTCCGCTAGGATCCGGCGTTCAACCGTCATGCCGTCAAACGCAGCCGCGGTAAGTCTTGGAACAGACAGGGCCCCTGCTGCAGCAGGTCCTGCCTTAGAGGAAGAGGATCTTCTGTGAGCAACTCTTGCAGTTTCGGATACCAAGTCCTCTGTGGTCAATCTGGAACAATGAGGATTGTTCTGACCCTGCTTATTCTTACAATTCTCAACACCTTGGGTATGAGAGGAAGAGGAGGAAACACATAGACCTATCTGAACACCCAAGGTATCACCAGAGCATCTACCGCTACCGCCAGAGGGTCCCTTGACCTGGCGCAATACCGCTTTAGCTTTTTGATGAGATGGGACGCCATCATGTCTATTTTAGGCAGGCCCCACCGATCCGCGATCTGTGCAAAGACTTCTTGATGAAGTCCCCACTCCCCCGGATGCAGGACGTGCCTGCTGAGGAAGTCCGCCTCCCAGTTGTCCAACCCCGGGATGAACACCTCTGACAGCGCGTTTACATGGCCTTCCGCCCAGCGTAGAATCCTGGTCGCTTCTGCCATGGCCACTCTGCTCCTTGTTCAGCCTTGGCGGTTTATATGAGCCACTGCCGTGACATTGTCTGACTGAATCAGAACCGTTCTCCGCTTGACGCAGGGCGTTGTATATGGCCCTCAACTCCAGGACGTTGATGTGGAGACGGAGACAAGTCTCCAGGCTTGATCAGAGACCATGGAAATTTCTTCCCAGTGCCACTGCTCCCCAGCCTCAGAGGCTTGGGTCCGTGGTCACGAGGACCCAGTCCTGAATGCCAAACCTGCGACCCTCTAGAAGGTAAGCACTGTTCAGCCACCACAGGAGAGATACCCTGGTCCTGGGAGACAGGGTGATCCTTTGATGCATTTGTAAATGGGACCCGGACCACTTGTCCAAGAGATCCCATTGAAAAGTCCTCACGTGGAATCTGCCGAAAGGGATGGCCTCGTATGAAGCCACCATCTTCCCCAGGACCCGCGTGCACTGATGCACTGAAACCTTCTTTGGTTTCAATAGGTTCCTGACCATGGTCATGAGTTCCTGAACCTTTTCGATCGGAAGAAAAACTTTTTTCTGGTCTGTGTCTAGGATCAGGCCCAGAAAGGTCAGACGCGTTGTAGGAACTATCTGGGACTTCGGTATATTGAGAATCCAGTCGTGTAGCTGCAACGTCTTCATGGACAGAGACACGCTGTCCAGCAACTTCTCCCGAGATCTCGCCTTTATGAGGAGATCGTCCAAGTATGGGATAATTGTGACCCCCTGCCTGCGCAGGAGCACCATCATTTCCGCCATTAACTTGGTGAAAACCCTCGGGGCCGTGGAAAGCCCAAACGGCAACGTCTGAAATTGGTAGTGACAGTCCCGCACTGCAAATCTCAGGAACGCCTGATGGGGGGGGAATATTGGAACATGAAGGTATGCATCCTTTATATCCAGGAACACCATCCAATCCCCACCCCTCCAGGCTGGCGATGACCGCCCGGAGTGATTCCATTTTGAACTTGAACCTTTTCAAGTACAATTTCAGAGATTTCAGGTTTAAAATGGGCCTGACCGAACCGTCCGGTTTCGGGACCACAACCAGGGTTGAATAATATCCCTCTCCCTGCTGGAGATGAGGAACTGTAACAATCACCTGTTGAACATACAATTTTTGTATTGCTGTCAACACTGACTCCCTCTCTGACGGGGAAGTTGGCAGAGCCGATTTGAAAAACCGGCGAGGAGGCAAGTCTTCAAATTCTAGCCTGTATCCCTGAGCAACAATCTCTACTGCCCAGGGATCCACCTGCGATTGAACCCAGACGTGGCTGAAAAACCGAAGACGAGCCCCCACCAGATCTGCCTCCCCCCGGGAAGCCCCAGCGTCATGCGGTGGATTTTGCAGACGCAGGGGAGGACTTCTGCTCTTGGTAACTTCTTGTTTTTATTGGAATGAAAGGACTGCATTTGATAATGAGGTGCCTTCTTAGTATGCTGCGGGGGGACATAAGGTAAGAAATTCGACTTACCAGCCGTAGCCGTAGAGACAAGGTCCGAGAGGCCGTCTCCAAACAACTTCCCCTCCTTGTACGGCAAGGACTCCATGTGCCGCTTAGAATCGGCATCTCCCGTCCACTGCCAGGTCCACAGGAGTCGCCTAGCAGAAATAGACACAGCATTTATTCTGGAGCTTAATAAACAAATGTCTCTCTGTGCATCTCTCATATACAAGGCAGCATCTCTGATATGCTCTATGGTCATTTGAATGGCATCCCTATCTAAGGTGTCAATCTCCGCAGATAAGAAATCTGCCCATGCCACCACCGCACTACAAACCCAGGCCGACGCCATAGCCGGTCTAGCAATAGTATCGGAGTGAGTGTAAATGTGCTTCAAGGTAATTTCCTGCCTCCGATCAGCAGGTTCCTTGAGGGAAGGCGTATCCTTAGAAGGCAGTGCCACCTTTTTGGACAAGCGTGTCAGCGCCTTGTCCACTTTTGGTGAAGATTCCCAGCGTATCCTCTAATAGATATAAGTGATGTCACTGTGACGCTCCCAGAGCCCCTCACCTCCCCAGTCATGTCCCTGTATTATTACTATAGATAAAAGTGATGTCACAGTGACGCTCCCAGATCCCCTCACCTCCCCAGTCATGTTCCTGTATTTTTACTAGAGAAATAAGTGATGTCATTGTGACACTCCCAAATCCCCTCATGTCCCCAGTCATGTCCCTGTATTATTACTACAGATATAAGTGATGTCACTGTGATGCTCCCAGATCCCCTCACTTCCCCATCATGTCCCTGTATTATTACTATAGATATGTGATGTCACTGTAACTCTCCCAGATCCCCTCACCTCCCCAGTCATGCACCTGTATTATTTCTATAGATATAAGTGATGTCACTGTGACACCCCCAGATCCCCTCACCTCCCCAGTCATGTCTCTGTATTATTACTATAACTATGTGACATCACTGTGACGCTCCCAGATCCCCTCACCTCCCCAGTCATGCACCTGTATTATTTCCATAGATATAAGTGATGTCACTGTGACGCTCCCATATCCCCTCACCTTCCCAGTCATGTCCCTGTATTATTACTATAGATATAAGTGATTTCACTGTGACACTCCCAGATCACCTCACCTCCCCAGTCTTGACCCTATATTATTACTATAGCTATGTGACATTACTGTAACGCTCTCAGATCCCCTCACCTCCCCAGTCATGTCCCTGTATTATTACTATAGATATAAGTAACTGATGTCACTGTGATACTCCCATTTCCCCTTACTTCCCCAGTCATGTCCCTGTATTATTACTATAGATATAAGTAACGTCACTGTGATGCTCCCAGATCCCCTGACCGACCCAGTCATGTCCCTGTATTATTACTATTGATAGAAGTGATGTCACTGTGACACTCCCAGATTCACTCACCTCCCCAGTCATGTCCCTGTATTATTACTATAGATAAGTGATGTCACTGTGACCATCCCAGATCCCCTCATTTCCCCAGTCATGTCCACATATTATTACTATAGATATGTGATGTTACTGTGACGCTCCCAGATCTCCTCACCTCCCCAGTCATGTCCCTGTATTATTACTATAGATATAAGTGACGTCATTGTGACGCTCCCAGATCCCCTCACCTCTCCAGTCAGCAGGTAGATGATCTCCAGGGTGATATTTATTATCATCTCAGTCTTCTTACTCCTGTCTGTATCCATCCTCAGTTAATCAGTGAGAATACAGAATATGTATAATAAAGACAAAGGTTCCTCACAGATGTAGTGTCTAGGAATAAATATAAGACAAATCACAGAGAACACAAGTAATAGATATGTAAGAATGAGCCCCATAAGGCTCCTTAGAGGCCGTCACATAACGCTGAACTGCATAATGTTACACCAATAGTAAAAGAAAAAAGAAGAGGGTAATAATACAGGGACAGGGCACCAGAATGGAGGAAACAAGGGGCAAACAATACAGAATTCCATCAGTCTCGGGTAATATGTGACTCTGCACAAATGATGAAATCACATATCACCGCAACAATAATAATAATAATAATAAAAACAGGACACCGCAGGCTGCTCCTCCAGTATAATAATAACAGGACACCACAGGCTGCTCCCTCTGTACAATAATAATAATAATAATAATAATAATAACAATAACAACAACAACATGACAACACAGGCTGCTCCTCCAGTATAATAATAACAATAAAAGGACACCACAGGCAGCTCCCCCTGAATAATAATAATAATAATAATAATCATCATCAACAACGACACCACAGGCTGCTCCTCCAGTATAATAATAACAGGACACCACAGGCTACTCCCCCTGTACAATAACAACAGGACACCACAGCCAGCTCTCCCTGTATAATAATAATAATAACAATAACAACAACAACAACAGGACACCACAGGCTGCTCTTCCTGTAGAACAACAACAGGACACCACGAGCTGCTCCCCCTGTACAATAATAATAATAATAATAACAACAGGACACCACAGGCTGCTCCTCCTGTATAATAATAACAGGGCACCACATGCTGCTCCTCCTGTATAATAATAACAACAGGACACCACAGGCTGCTCCTCCTGTACAATAACAGGACACCACAGGCTGCTCTTCCTGTATAATAATAACGGGATACCACAAGCTGCTCCTCCTGTATAATAACAGGACACCACAGGCTGCTCCTCCTGTATAATAATATTAATAACAACAACAACTGGACACCACAGGACGCTCCTCCTGTTTAATAATATCAGGATAATACAGGCTGCTCCTCCTGTTTAGCAATAATAATAATAATTGAACACCACAGGCTGCTCCCCCGGTATAATAATAATAATAACAACAACAGGACACCATAGGCTGCTCCTCCTGTATAATAATAACAGGACACCAGAGGCTGCTCCTCCTGTATAATAATAACAGGACACCACAGGCTGCTCCCTCTGGGTAATAATTAATAATAACAGGACACCACAGGCTGTTCCTCCTGGATAATAATAATAATAACAGGACACCACAGGCTGCTCCTCCTGTACAGTACAGTACCTCTTGGTGCAAGACTGGACTCATTACACTCGGAAGTTGTAGCACCGGATATTAAAGTTTTTCCTGTGGGTGAAACGCACTGACGGGAGGGTGGGTAGGAATCGCTTGAACTCAGATACCGGAAGTAGGGTGGAACGCAGAGGCTGTAAGGTGATGGAACCCATATACCGGAAGTAGGGTGGAACGCACAGGTTGTAAGGTGATGGACCGCAGATACCGGAAGTAGGTTGGAACGCACAGGCTGTAAGGCGATTAAACACATTTACCGGAAGTAGGGTGGAATGTACTGACTGTAAGGTGATGGAACGCAGATTCCGGAAGTAGTCTGGAACTCACAGGCTGTTAGGTGATGGAACGCAGATACCGGAAGTAGGGTGGATTTTGGTCACATTAATCCCTAGTAGTGGGACAGTTTTATATCAGAGTGACTATAACCAACATTAATGTAACACTGGCGCTGGGGACGCTGCAGAATTAAATTAACATATTTAATCAACAGTAAATGACAAGTTGCCAGTGTATAGGTATAATACATGTAGTCCTGACATCTGATGTGATACAAATATTCCCACTTTAAAATGAAATATGTAACAGTTTTCCCGGAGCTGGAGATAGGCAGTGGCCGCAGGTAACTACTGTGTATAGTACGCCTATCATAGACTAAATACTGCGCTATGATCATAAATCCCACAGGGAGGGACTATAAGATTAATAGAAAAAAAAAACCTCTGTATATGGGTCACTGGTATGTTCCCTGCATTGTATATGGGTCACTGGTATGGTCCCTGCATTGTATAGGGGTCACTGGTATGGTCCCTGCATTGTATATGGGTCACTGGTATGGTCACTGCATTGTATATGGGTCACTGGTATGGTCCCTGCATTGTATATGGGTCACTGGTATGGTCCCTGCATTGTATATGGGACACTGGTATGGTCCCTGCATTGTATATGGGACACTGGGATGGTCCCTGCATTGTATATGGGACACTGGGATTGCCCCTGGTATTGTATATGGGGGGTCATTCCGAGTGGATCGCTCGCTGCCGATTTTCGCAGCGCAGCGGTCAGGTGAAAAAGCTGCATGTCTGAGCATGCGTATGCCCCGCAATGCGCACGGGCAACGTACGGGTACAAAGGTCTTTGTGGTTGTTCTCAGGTTCTAGCGAAGTTTTCCTTCTACGGCCACAAGAAGATTGACAGGAATGGGGCGTTACTGGGTGTCAATTGACCAGTTTCAGGGAGTGTTTGCAAAAACGCAGGCATGTCTGAAAAAACGCAGGCGTGGCTGGGCGTTCGCTGGGACAGGAATAGGCTGAAGTGATCACAAGCGCTGAGTAGGCTCAGAGCTATTCTGAAACTGCACAAACTGTTTTTGCAGAGCTCGGCTGCACAAGTGTTCGCACTTCTGCTAAGCTAAAATACACCCCACAGTGGGCGGCGGCATAGCATTTGCACGGCTGCTAAAACTAGCTAGCGAGTGATCATCTCGGAATGACCCCCATGGGTCACTAGAATTGTAGCTGTATTGTATATGGGTTACTAAGATGGTTCCTGGTATTGTACATGGATCACTAGGATGGTCCCTGTATTGTATATGGGTCACTAGGATGGTCTCTGTATTGTATATGGGTCACTAGGATGGTCTCTGTATTGTATATGGGTCACTAGGATGGTCTCTGTATTGTATATGGGTCACTAGGATGGTCCCTGTATTGTATATGTCAGGAATCGTCTTACCAGACTGGCATCCGTCCGCCGCTGCGGACTCCGTCCTGGCTCCCTGCGGTCACCTGTCACCTATGCCCCTGCCATGGGACATCATCTGGATCCTGGGGGCACTCCTGAACCAGCGGGCGTGTGCGCGCCGCGTCCCCGCTAGGCCGCGGCGTGGGCGCCGCCATGACAGTCTCCAAACAGCTAGTATGCTGCGGCCAATCCGGTGCGTGGCCGCACCCACTTTCCTTTTCTCCATCCAATCCCTGCACACCATGGGGTATATAGGAGGCACAGTTTCACCTCACAGGCATCCTGGACTTTGTGTCATTCTGACTACCTGCATGAAAGGATCAGCTCCTGTCTCTCCTGAGTTCCTGCTAAGAACTTATACTCCTGGTGATTCTGCTTGCTCCCGTGGAACTTCAAGGCTCAGCAATACCGGCAACCTGCATTGGGCTTCACACTCATCACAACCTTGTGTGCTTCAGCCTGCAGTTGAAGACTAAACTCCAGGTGTGTTCATTCCTCCACCTGTGACACAGCTTGCTGCTGCCAGTGCCTGATCACCTGCACTGTGAGTTGGTCTCCTGCTAATGCTCAGGTTTGCAATTTCCATCAACTGCCTTAGTTCTTTGTTTTAAAACCCTGCTCTGGTTTCTAAACCAGTATCATTTCATTGACATTCATTCTGCTGTTTTATTTTCCGGATATGATTTCTCAAGTCACCTATCATTCATTGCCATAGACTATTTGTTACCATTTCAAGTATTTTCCATCTGCTATTATTTCTGCTGCATTTCTGTTATTATTTATCTGCTGAATAAATACCATTGCGCTCATGCGCAAGAACGTGATACAACCTCCTCGTCTCTTTCCTCCTACCTCCACTGACCCACTAGCGCCCCCTCCGGGGACACAGACCAAACACAATCTGACAGTAAGTCCAGGATCAATGGACTCGGATGGTGGACGGAGTGTGGGGTCAGAGGCCTTGCAAAATCTGGTCTCCCGTCTGGATGGTCAAGAGGTTGCGCAGCAGCAGATGCTTCACTTTCTACAAGGGATGTCCTCCCGATTGGATACACTGCAGCAGTCCCTGCCAAGTGTACTCTCACCTACTGTTACCCCAGCACCTGCCAGTGCTGTAAGTTCTTCTGTGTCGGCTGCATCAGCTCCAGTGTCACGTCTGCACCTGCCCGTGCCGAGCAAATATGATGGCAGTCCTAAATTATGTCGCGGGTTCCTTAACCAGTGCGAAATACAGTTTGAGTTATTGCCACATAACTTTCCTACACCAAGGTCCAAGGTTGCCTACATCATTTCCTTACTCTCTGGATCTGCTTTGAATTGGGTGTCTCCTCTGTGGGAACGTGCTGACCCCCTGATCAATAACTACTCTGACTTCGTGTCAACCTTTAGACGGATCTTTGACGAGCCTGGTCGTGCAACATCAGCTTCGGCAGACCTGATCCAAATTCGTCAAGGTAACCGAAGCATGGGACAGTATGTCATCCAGTTCCAGACGTTGGCTGCAGGGGTCCAATGGAACAACCAAGCTCTGGTAGCAACCTTCTGGCACGGACTTTCGGATCGGATCAAGGACGAACTGGCAACCCGTGACATTCCTGTTCAACTGTCTGACTTGATCTCCCTGTGTATAAAGCTGGACTCTCGCATCCGCGAACGCAATAATGAACGCGCTCGGAGTGAGCCTCGCAGAATAAGGTTCATACCCCCTGTACAGTTCCAGCCTCCTTCTCCTTCTGACGAGCCTATGCAGGTAAATAGGTCCCGCCTAACCCATGAGGAACGGGCAAGAAGAATACGAGAGAGGCTCTGCCTATACTGTGCTGCTGCGGGTCATCAAATTAACTCCTGCACGATGCGTTCGGGAAACGCCAGATCCTGACTTGTAAGGGAGGAGTCAAGTTAGGATCATTCAGTCAAGCTCCTTCTCAACAAGATCTCATTATTCCGGTGACGCTAGAAACTTCCGTTGGGCTCCAGTCTGCGTCAGCATTAGTGGACTGCGGTGCTGCAGGAAATTTTATCACCCAAGCTGCGGTAAACAAATATTGCCTGTCTACCTGTGAACTTTCTTGTCCTGTTTACATTACTGCTGTGGATGGTAGTAGAATCTCCAAAGGGAACATTTCACATCAAACTACCCCAGTGGTTCTGGGAGTTGGATTTCTCCATTCAGAAATTATCAAGTTCCTGGTCATTCCTCAAGCCACCCAGGAGATTGTCTTGGGCATGCCTTGGCTCCAGCTACATAACCCACAGTTCGACTGGACAACGTTGCAGCTTACCTCATGGGGTTCACACTGTCATCATTCCTGCTTAGCCCAAGTGTGTCCTCTTAAGTCCACCGAAGTGAAGTCACAGCTAAGTCTCCCAGCAGTTTATCAAGACTTCGCAGACGTCTTCTGCGAAAAAGCTGCTGATATCCTGCCGCCCCATAGGGAATGGGATTGTCCCATTGATCTCCTTCCTGGCAAGAAGCCACCCAGGGGGCGCACCTATCCTTTGTCTGTTCCTGAAACAGAGGCGATGAGTAACTACATTAGAGAGAATCTTCAGAAAGGATTCATCCGTCCGTCATCATCACCCGCTGGCGCAGGTTTCTTCTTTGTCAAAAAGAAGGATGGAGGACTGCGTCCATGCATTGACTATCGGGGTCTCAACGACATTACCGTCAAGAATAGTTATCCTTTACCACTCATTACCGAACTGTTTGATAGAGTTAAGGGGGCTCGCATCTTCACCAAGTTAGATCTCCGCGGTGCCTATAATCTCATCAGAATCCGGAGTGGTGACGAGTGGAAGACAGCCTTCAACACTCGTGACGGCCATTATGAATACCTGGTAATGCCATTTGGGTTGAGTAATGCTCCAGCGGTATTCCAACACTTCGTGAACGAAATTTTTCGTGATGTCCTGTATAAGTACCTCGTTGTTTACTTAGATGATATTCTTATCTTTTCTCAAGACCTTCCATCTCATCGCCTACAAGTCTGTGAAGTTCTCCGACGTCTTCGTGAGAACCGTCTCTACGGGAAGTTATCCAAATGCACCTTCGAAGTTCCCTCTATACCCTTCCTGGGGTATATAATTTCCGGATCGGATCTTCAGATGGACCCGGCAAAATTGGAAGCCATTGCCAATTGGTCCATTCCAAACTCCCTCAAGTCTATCCAGCGATTCCTGGGTTTTGCCAACTATTATAGAAAATTTATTCGAGGATTCTCCACTCTCATCGCTCCTATTACCAACCTGACTCGGAAAGGGGCAGATCATTCCAACTGGTCAGAAGAAGCCTTGGCAGCCTTCCGGAAGATCAAGTTAGCCTTTATGTCTGCTCCAGTGCTGTCACAGCCAGATGTCAACAGGCCGTTCGAGTTGGAGGTAGATGCCTCTAATGTTGGGGTTGGAGCTGTTCTCTCCCAGAAGGGATCTGATGGGAAAGTCCACCCTTGTGGATTCTACTCTCGCAAGTTTCTTCCTGCAGAAGCTAACTACTCCGTGGGAGATCAAGAGTTATTGGCAATCAAACTGGCTCTCGAGGAATGGAGATATCTCCTAGAAGGGGCCAAACATCCGTTTAACATCTTCACGGATCATAAGAACCTGCTATACCTAAAAGCAGCTCAGTGCCTTAACCCTCGTCAGTCCAGGTGGGCTATGTTTTTCTCTCGTTTTAATTTTAGGCTTCATTTCCGCCCAGGTTCACAGAATGTGAAAGCCGACGCATTATCCCGGTCCATGGAATCAGAAGAGGGAACATCTGACTCTGTGCCACATTCCATCCTGAGTCCCGTGGTTTTCGCTACCTCTCAAGTCTCTCCAGCTCCACCTCCGGGTAAGACTTTTGTTTCCCCAGAACTCCGTCCCAAGTTACTAGCTTGGGCCCACCAATCCAAGTTTACTGGTCATCCTGGTGTCCTGAAGACATTCAAGTTCCTTTCTGCGTCATATTGGTGGCCGAAGATGAAAGTGGACATCCAGGATTTCGTGGCATCCTGTCCTAAATGTGTGCAGCACAAGACTCCTCGTCAGTCTCCAGCAGGTCAGTTGCAACCCTTATCAGTCCCTAGTCGTCCTTGGTCTCATCTATCAATGGACTTTATCACTGACCTTCCACCTTCTCAGGGACATAACACTATTTGGGTTGTAGTGGACAGATTTTCCAAGATGGCTCATTTCGTTCCTCTCCAGGGTCTCCCTTCTGCCCCGAAACTAGCCCAGATCTTCCTACAGGAGATCTTCCGTTTACACGGGTTA
The DNA here is from genome assembly GCF_028390025.1 of Pseudophryne corroboree. NCBI lineage: Eukaryota > Metazoa > Chordata > Amphibia > Anura > Myobatrachidae > Pseudophryne > Pseudophryne corroboree. Next base: position 7,874,715 of record NC_086446.1, read on the forward strand.
CCCTCCGAGATAATATCTGATCGGGGGGTACAGTTTGTAGCAAGGTTTTGGAGGGCCCTCTGTTCTGCCATGCAGATAAAATTGAAATTCTCGTCTTCATACCATCCTCAGACGAATGGGCAGACAGAGAGAGTCAATCAGGAACTTGAGACTTTCCTACGGCTATATGTGACATCCTCCCAGGATGATTGGTTTAATCTGCTCCCATGGGCCGAGTTTGCCCATAACTTTCGTTACCACACTGCTACAGACACGACACCATTCTTTGCAGTCTATGGGCAACATCCCCGAGTACCTGAATTTCAAGAACTTCCTCACATAGATGTTCCTGCTGCCACTACTGCTCTGACCCAGTTTTCCTCCATTTGGAAAAGAATTCACGTTTCCCTCAAAAAAGCCTCCAGTCGATATAAGGTCTATGCCGACCGTAAAAGACGTGCGGTTCCCCATTTGAAACCGGGGGACAGGGTTTGGTTATCAACCCGCAACCTTCGTCTCAGGGTTCCATCCATGAAGTTCGCACCACGCTTCATTGGTCCTTACCCTATTGAGAGTGTCATCAACCCAGTGGCTTACAAGTTGAAATTACCACCTTCACTTCGTGTTCCTAATGCCTTTCACATTTCTCTCCTCAGACCTCTAGTCCTAAACCGCTTTCAGAATACTCTTCCAGCAGGTCCCAAGGTTCGAACTCAGCGGGGCGTGGAATTTGAGATCAACAAGATTCTGGACTCTCGTTGCCGGTATGGACGTCTCCAGTACCTGGTCGATTGGTTCGGTTATGGTCCAGAGGAGAGAAGCTGGGTGAATTCATCTGATGTCCATGCTCCTAGGTTGGTCCGTGTTTTCCACAGCACTCATCCCTCCAAACCACGTGGGTGTTCGGTGTCCACCCCTAAAGGAGGGGGTACTGTCAGGAATCGTCTTACCAGACTGGCATCCGTCCGCCGCTGCGGACTCCGTCCTGGCTCCCTGCGGTCACCTGTCACCTATGCCCCTGCCTTGGGACATCATCTGGATCCTGGGGGCACTCCTGAACCAGCGGGCGTGTGCGCGCCGCGTCCCCGCTAGGCCGCGGCGTGGGCGCCGCCATGACAGTCTCCAAACAGCTAGTATGCTGCGGCCAATCCGGTGCGTGGCCGCACCCACTTTCCTTTTCTCCATCCAATCCCTGCACACCATGGGGTATATAGGAGGCACAGTTTCACCTCACAGGCATCCTGGACTTTGTGTCATTCTGACTACCTGCATGAAAGGATCAGCTCCTGTCTCTCCTGAGTTCCTGCTAAGAACTTATACTCCTGGTGATTCTGCTTGCTCCCGTGGAACTTCAAGGCTCAGCAATACCGGCAACCTGCATTGGGCTTCACACTCATCACAACCTTGTGTGCTTCAGCCTGCAGTTGAAGACTAAACTCCAGGTGTGTTCATTCCTCCACCTGTGACACAGCTTGCTGCTGCCAGTGCCTGATCACCTGCACTGTGAGTTGGTCTCCTGCTAATGCTCAGGTTTGCAATTTCCATCAACTGCCTTAGTTCTTTGTTTTAAAACCCTGCTCTGGTTTCTAAACCAGTATCATTTCATTGACATTCATTCTGCTGTTTTATTTTCCGGATATGATTTCTCAAGTCACCTATCATTCATTGCCATAGACTATTTGTTACCATTTCAAGTATTTTCCATCTGCTATTATTTCTGCTGCATTTCTGTTATTATTTATCTGCTGAATAAATACCATTGCGCTCATGCGCAAGAACGTGATACAACCTCCTCGTCTCTTTCCTCCTACCTCCACTGACCCACTAGCGCCCCCTCCGGGGACACAGACCAAACACAATCTGACAGTATATGGGTCACTAGGATGGTCTCTGGATTGTATATGGGTCACTAGGATGGTCCCTGATATTGTAAATAGGCATACCCTCCAACATTTTACACACAAAAATCGGTACAAATTTTAAAAGGGGGCGTGGTCACAGGTAAATGGGGAGTTGTCACGCCCCTTTTCCTATACTTTCAATGGAAGTTTGGAGAGCCAAAAATCGGTACAGACCAAAAAAAAAAGGTACTGTACCTGCTAAAAAGGTACAGTCGGAGGGTATGTATAGGTCACTAGGATGGTCCCTGTATTGGATATGGATAACTAGGATGGTCCCTGGTATTGTATATGGGTCAATAGGATGGTCCCTGTATTGTATATGGGTCACTAGGATGGTCACTGTATTGAATATGGGTCACTAGAATGGTGCCTGTATTGTATATGAGTCCCTGTATTGTATATGGGATGGTCCCTGTATTGTAAATGGGTCCCTGATAAAATTATAAATTATATATTAAAAATTATAAATTATAAATGGGTCCCTGATAAAATATTGTATAAGGGTCAGTAGGATGGTCCATGTATTGTATATGGGTCCCTGTATTTTTTTATGGGTCACTAGGATGGTCCATGTATTGTATTTGGGTCATTAGGATGGTACATGTATTGTACATTGGTCACTAGGATGGTCTCTGTATTGTATATTGGTTACTCGGATGGTCCCTGTATTATACATGGGTCACTAGGATGGTCCCTGGATTGTATATTGGTTACTTGGATGGTCCCTGGATTATATATGGGTCACTAGGATGGTCCCTGTATTGTATATTGGTTACTTGGATGGCCCCTGTATTGTATATGGGTCATTAGGATGGTACCTGTATTGTACATGGGTCACAAGGATGGTTCCTGTTTTGTACATGGGTCACTAGGATGGTCTCTGTATTGTATATTGGTTACTTGGATGGTCCCTGTATTATACATGGGTCACTAGGATGGTCCCTGGATTGTATATTGGTTACTTGGATGGTCCCTGGATTATATATGGGTCACTAGGATGGTCCCTGTATTATATATTGGTTACTTGGATGGTCCCTGGATTGTATATGGGTCACTAGGATGGGACCTGTATTGTATATTGGTTACTTGGATGGTCCCTGGATTGTATATGGATCACTAGGACGGACCCTGGATTGTCTTTGGGGGTCACTAGTATGGTCCCTGTATTGTATATTGGTTACTTGGATGGTACATGGATTGTATATGAAGCACTAGGATGGTCCCTGCATTGTATATTAGTTAAAATAATTTCTCTGACGTCCTAAGTGGATGCTGGGACTCCGTAAGGACAATGGGGAATAGCGGCTCCGCAGGAGACTGGGCACAAACTAAAGAAAGCTTTAGGACTAACTGGTGTGCACTGGCTCCTCCCACTATGACCCTCCTCCAGACCTCAGTTAGATTTTTGTACCCGGCTGAGCTGGATGCACACTAGGAGGCTCTCCTGAGCCTGCTAGAAAGAAAGTTAGAATTAGTTTTTTTATTTTCAGTGAGATCTGCTGGCAACAGACTCACTGCTACGAGGGACTAAGGGAAGAAGAAGCGAACCTACCTGCTTGCAGCTAGCTTGGGCTTCTTAGGCTACTGGACACCATTAGCTCTAGAGGGATCAAACACAGGGCCCGACCTCGATCGTCTGGTCCCGGAGCCGCGCCGCCGTCCCCCTTACAGAGCCAGAAGCAAGAAGTGGTCCAGAAAATCGGCGGCAGAAGACTTTCAGTCTTCAACAAGGTAGCGCACAGCACTGCAGCTGTGCGCCATTGCTCCTCATGCACACCTCACACTCCGGTCACTGATGGGTGCAGGGCGATGGGGGGGGCGCCCTGAGCAGCAATAAGACACCTTGGCTGGCAAATATACACCATATACAGTCCAAAAGACTATATAGGTGTAAATTAACCCCTGCCAGATTTCCAGAAAAAGCGGGAGAAAGTCAGCCGAAAAAGGGGCGGGGCTACCTCCCTCAGCACACTGGCGCCATTTTTTCCTCACAGCTCCGCTGGAAGGATCGCTCCCCAGGCTCTCCCCTGCAGTCCTGCATACAAAAGGGTAAAAAAGAGAGGGGGGCACTAAATTTAGGCGCAGTATATATTATATAAGCAGCTATAAGGGAAAAACACTCATTTATAGTGGGATCCCTGTGTTATATAGCGCTCTGGTGTGTGCTGGCATACTCTCTCTCTGTCTCCCCAAAGGGCTTTGTGGGGTCATGTCCTCTGTCAGAGCATTCCCTGTGTGTGTGCGCGGTGTGTCGGTACGGCTGTGTCGACATGTATGATGAGGAGGCTTATGTGGAGGCGGAAAGCAGATGCCTGTAAATGTGATGTCACCCCCTGCGGGGTCGACACCTGAGTGGTTGGACTTATGGAAGGAATTACGTGAAAGTGTCAACTCCTTACATAAAAGGTTTGACGATATGGGACAGCCGGCTTCTCAGCCTGTGCCTGCCCAGCCGTCTCAAAAGCCATCAGGGGCTCTAAAACGCCCGCTACCTCAGATGGCAGACACAGATGTCGACACGGATACTGACTCCAGTGTCGACGACGATTAGACAAATGTAACTTCCAATAGGGCCACACGTTACATGATTGAGGCAATGAAAAATGTGTTGCACATTACTGATATTACCCCGGGTACCACAAAAAAGGGTATTATGTTTGGGGAGAAAAAACTACCAGTAGTTTTTCCCTCATCTGAGGAATTAAACGAAGTGTGTGAAGAAGCGTGGGCTTCGCCTGATAAAAAATTGGTAATTTCTAAAAGGTTACTAATGACGTACCCTTTCCCGCCAGAGGCCAGGTCACGTTGGGAAACACCCCCTAGGTTGGATAAAGCGCTCACGCTTGTCAAAAAAGGTGGCACTACCGTCTCCGGATACGGCCGCCCTAAAGGAGCCTGCTGATAGAAAGCAGGAGGCGATCCTGAAGTCTGTATATACACACTCAGGTATTATACTGAGACCAGCTATTGCTTCAGCATGGATGTGCAGTGCTGCAGCTGCGTGGTCAGATTCCCTGTCGGAAAATATTGACACCCTAGACAGGGACACTATATTGCTAACCATAGAGCATATAAAAGACGCAGTCTTATACATGAGAGATGCACAGAGGGATATTTGCCGGCTGGCATCTAAAATTAGTGCAATGTCCATTTCTGCCAGGAGGGGTTTATGGAACCGGCAGTGGACAGGTGATGCAGATTCAAAAAGGCACATGGAAGTTTTGCCTTATAAGGGTGAGGAGTTGTTCAGGGATGGTCTCTCTGACCTAGTTTCCACAGCGACAGCTGGGAAATCAGCATTTTTACCTCAGGTTCCCTCACAGCCAAAGAAAGCATCGTATTATCAGGTACAGTCCTTTTGGCCCCATAAGGGCAAGCGGGTTAAAGGCGCCTCCTTTCTGCCCAAAGGCAGAGGTAGGGGGAAAAAGCTGCAACATACAGCTAGTTCCCATGAGCAAAAGTCCTCCCCCGCTTCCGCCAAGTCCGCCGCATGACGCTGGGGCTCCACAGGCGGAGTCAGGTACAGTGGGGGCCCGTCTCAAAAACTTCAGCGATAAGTGGGCTCGCTCACAGGTTGATCCCTGGATCTTTCAAGTAGTATCTCAGGGGTTCAAGCTGGAAATCGAGACGTCTCCCCCCGCCGTTTCTTAAAATCTGCCTTGCCAACAACTCCCTCAGGCAGGGAGGCAGTGTTAGAGGCAATACACAAGCTGTATTCCCAGCAGGTGATTGTCAAGGTGCCCCTCCTTCAACAAGGACGGGGTTACTATTCTACAATGTTTGTGGTACCGAAGCCGGACAGTTCGGTGAGACCCATTTTAAATTTGAAATCCTTGAACACATATATAAAAAGATGCAAGTTCAAGATGGAATCGCTCAGGGCGGTTATTGCAAGCCTGGAAGAGGGGGATTACATGGTATCACTGGACATCAAGGATGCTTACCTGCATGTCCCCATTTACCATCCTCACCAGGAGTACCTCCGATTTGTGGTACAGGATTGTCATTACCAATTCCAGACGTTGCCGTTCGGTCTGTCCACGGCACCGAGGGTATTTTCCAAGGTAATGGCCGAAATGATGATACTCCTCCGAAAAAAGGGAGTTTTAATTATCCCGTACTTGGACGATCTCCTGATAAGGGCGAGGTCCAGGGAGCAGTTGTTGATCGGGGTAGCACTATCTCAGGAAGTGCTACAACAGCACGGTTGGATTCTCAATATTCCAAAGTCACAGCTGGTACCTACGACACGTCTACTGTTCCTGGGGATGGTTCTGGACACAGACCAGAAAAAAGTGTTTCTCCCAGAGGAGAAAGCCAAGGAGCTGTCATCTCTAGTCAGAGGCCTCCTGAAACCAAGACAGGTGTCGGTGCATCACTGCACGCGAGTCCTGGGAAAGATGGTAGCTTCCTACGAAGCAATTCCATTCGGCAGGTTCCATGCAAGAACCTTTAAGTGGGACCTGTTGGACAAGTGGTCCGGATCGCATCTTCAGATGCATCGGTTGATAACCCTGTCTCCAAGGACCAGGGTGTCTCTGCTGTGGTGGCTGCAGAGTGCTCATCTTCTAGAGGGCCGCAGATTCGGCATACAGGACTGGAGCCTGGTGACCACGGATGCCAGCCTTCGAGGCTGGGGGGCAGTCACACAGGGACGAAACTTCCAAGGGCTGTGGTCAAGTCAGGAGACTTCCCTACACAAATATCCTGGAACTAAGGGCCATCTACAATGCCCTAAGTCAAGAACGACCCCTGCTTCAGGACCAGCCGGTACTGATTCAGTCAGACAACATCACACCGGTCGCCCATGTAAACCGACAGGGCGGCACGAGAAGCAGGATGGCGATGGCAGAAGCCACAAGGATTCTCCGTTGGGCGGAAAATCATGTGTTAGCACTGTCAGCAGTGTTCATTCCGGGAGTGGACAACTGGGAAGCAGACTTCCTCAGCAGGCACGACCTCCACCCGGGAGAGTGGGGACTTCATCCAGAAGTCTTCCAAATGATTGTAAATCGTTGGGAACGGCCACAGGTGGACATGATGGCATCCCGCCTCAACAAAAAGCTAAAAAGATATTGCGCCAGGTCAAGGGACCCTCAGGCGATAGCTGTGGACGCTCTAGTGACACCGTGGGTGTACCAGTCGGTTTATATGTTCCCTCCTCTTCCTTGCATACAAAAGGTACTGAGAATAATACGAAGGAGAGGAGTAAGAACTATACTCGTGGTTCCGGATTGGCCAAGAAGAGCTTGGTACCCAGAACTGCAAGAGATGATATCAGAGGACCCTTGGCCTCTGCCGCTCAGACAGGACCTGCTGCAGCAGGGGCCCTGTCTGTTCCAAGACTTACCGCGGCTGCGTTTGACGGCATGGCGGTTGAACACCGGATCCTAAAGGAAAAGGGCATTCCGGAGGAAGTCATTCCTACGCTGATTAAAGCTAGGAAGGATGTTACAGTAAAACATTATCACCACATATGGCGAAAATATGTGGCTTTGTGTGAGGCCAGGAAGGCCCCAACGGAGGAATTTCACCTGGGTCGATTCCTGCACTTCTTACAGTCAGGGGTGACCATGGGCCTAAAATTGGATTCCATTAAGGTCCATATTTCGGCTCTGTCGATTTTCTTCCAGAAAGAACTGGCTTCACTGCCTGAAGTTCAGACTTTTGTTAAGAGAGTGCTGCATATTCAGCCCCCTTTTGTGCCCCCTGTGGCACCTTGGGATCTCAACGTGTTGTTGAGTTTTCTGAAGTCACATTGGTTCGAGCCACTTAAGACCGTGGATTTGAAATATCTCACGTGGAAAGTGGTCATGCTGTTGGCCTTGGCTTCGGCCAGGCGTGTGTCAGAATTGGCGGCTTTGTCGTGTAAAAGCCCTTATCTGATTTTCCATATGGATAGGGTAGAATTGAGGACTCGCCCCCAGTTTCTCCCTAAGGTGGTATCTGCGTTTCACGTGAACCAACCTATTGTGGTGCCTGCGGCTACTAGGGACTTGGAGGGCTCCAAGTATCTGGACATAGTCAGGTCCTTGAAAATATATGTTTCCAGGACGGCTGGAGTCAGGAAAACTGACTCGCTATTTATCCTGTATGCACCCAACAAGCTGGGTGCTCCTGCTTCTAAGCAGACTATTGCTCGCTGGATATGTAACACAATTCAGCTTGCGCATTCTGCGGCTGGACTGCCGCATCCTAAATCTGTAAAAGCCCATTCCACGAGGAAGGTGGGCTCTTCTTGGGCGGCTGCCCGAGGGGTCTCGGCTTTGCAACTTTGCCGAGCAGCTACTTGGTCGGGGTCAAATACGTTTGCAAGATTCTACAAGTTTGACACCCTGGCTGAGGAGGACCTAGAGTTCGCTCATTCGGTGCTGCAGAGTCATCCGCACTCTCCCGCTTTTTTGCGAGCTTTGGTATAATCCCCATGGTCCTTACGGAGTCCCAGCATCCACTTAGGACGTCAGAGAAAATAAGATTTTACTCACCGGTAAATCTATTTCTCGTAGTCCATAGTGGATGCTGGGCACCCATCCCAAGTGCGGATTGTCTGCAATACTTGTATATAGTTATTGTTAAACTAACGGGTTATTGTTGAGAAGCCATCTGTTGAGAGGCTTCGTTGGTTTCATACTATTAACTGGGTATAGTATCACGAGTTGTATGGTGTGATTGGTGTGGCTGGTATGAATCTTACCCAGGATTCAAAATCCTTCCTAAATTGTGTCAGCTCTTCCGGGCACAGTATCCTAACTGAGGTCTGGAGGAGTGTCATAGTGGGAGGAGCCAGTGCACACCAGTTAGTCCTAAAGCTTTCTTTAGTTTGTGCCCAGTCTCCTCCGCTATTCCCCATGGTCCTTACGGAGTCCCAGCATCCACTACGGACTACGAGAAATAGATTTACCAGTGAGTAAAATCTTATTTATTACTGTATTGTGTATCCATCACTAGAGTCGTGCGCATTTTGTAGGCATCACTAGAATGGTCGCTGCTTTCTCAGATTGGGCTGGTAGGTATATTTGTTGCATACCTGCCTACTTCCAGAGGCCTGGTGAGGAGACTCTGCTGGGCACTCAGTGGGGCGGGATCAGGCTCTGATGCAGTCAAGCCCCACCCCCATTTCTGCAAAATTCCGTGATTCACGGTTCTCCCCTGGTAGGAGGGGGTTGGTGGTAAAATGCGCGATTCGCATTGAATGCAATGATCTCTCTGATTTCTCAAAGGCCTAAGTTTGGGAAGCTCACAAATGTATCTTGCAACAGGCAAGTAGGCTCTAATTTAAAAAAGCAAAGAACAGAGGTTATCAAACGCGGTCCTCAAGGCACCCCAACAGTCCAGGTTTTAGGTATATCCATGGCTCAGCACACATGGTTAAATCAAACTGACTGAGGTGCTAATTAAGTCTTGTTCACAAAAGAAGGGAAAGAATTGGTCTAAGGTGACCCACAAAAACAATCAATGGTTACATAAGATATAACTTTGAATCTAGTATTATTAAAAGGCCTATAACTGTGAAATATTAAAATGAACACCAAATGACAAGACAACAATGTGTCGTGCACCGTTCTTGTAATTGATTATTGGGTAGTATGACCTCTAATGACACGGTGTGTACTGTCAATTTGTTTATTACTGTCAATAAAGACTTAATTGATGTTTGTCTTGCAGTTATTCTCTTATTGTGTCCGTTTAATTCAAACCAAACTCTCACATGTAATCTAGGGTATAATAATTCTAGAAAAATTCCAAATGTGTATTGAGCATTCCAATTTCATTGATATTGTGGTGGTTTTCCAGCTGCTGGCTAGTGTTCCCCTTTCACACACAGCCACATAGTGTGTCAAGAAAAGTTCATAAATAGTGAAATAATTCCAAGAGTCTGCTGCTGGCAGTATATACTGCTCTAGTGTATTACAGCAGATAGGATGATCTCACAAACTCACCCTCAAGTGAGTATCCCTTACGCATCTAGCAAATTTATATTGATTTTGTTACTGGCAAACGCTCTCAATCCTCGTTGTCAGCGCTGTCAGCAGAATTTATTAAACTGTTATTGATATGTTAATGTTATGCAGTACATCACTGTTGTAGTAGCTGAAATATGACAAATGTGTGTACACCGTGTAGAGTCTGAGGGTTAGCAAATTAACTGAAATGTTAATGAGTTGCAGTATTCTGCCACCCTCCTCAAATTGTTTCAAAACTGCTCACAATGGCCCTCATTCCGAGTTGATCGGTCGCAAGGTGATTTTAGCAGAGTTGCTCACGCTAAGCCGCCGCCTACTGGGAGTGTATCTTAGCATCTTAAAATTGCGACCGATGTATTCGCAATATTGCGATTACAAACTACTTAGCAGTTTCTGAGTAACTTCAACCTTACTCGGCATCTGCGATCAGTTCAGTGCATGTCGTTCCTGGTTTGACGTCACAAACACACCCAGCGTTCGCCCAGGCACTCCCACCGTTTCGCCGGCCACTCCTGTGTTTTTTCCGGAAACGGTAGCATTTTCAACCACACGCCCCTAAAACGCAGTGTTTCCGCCCAGTAACACCCATTTCCTGTCAATCACACTACGATCGCCGGAGCGATGAAAAAGCCGTGAGTAAAAATACTATCTTCATAGTAAAACTACTTGGCGCAGTCGCAGTGCGAACATTGCGCATGCGCTCTAAGCGGATTTTCACTGTGATGCGATGAAAAATACCGAGCGAACAACTCGGAATGAGGGCCAATGTATCCTAAACGGCTGCATCTAGCTAAATGCTGGATGGTATCAGTAACGTTCTCCTATTCAGTGAAAGGGGACGGTTGCAGTAGATTATTATTTACTTTATTACTTTCAATACATCACAGACAGCTGCATGTGGCTAAATGTTAAATATTATCAGTGACGTTCTCCTCTTCAATGAGAGGGAACAATTGCTTTATACACTGTAGAAGAAGTTTATTATTTGCTATATTACTATCAGTGCTTCACAAACGGCTGCATGCAGCTAATTACTGAATATTACCAGTGACGTTCTCCTATTCAGTGAAAGGGAGCAATTGCTTTATGCACTAGTAGTAATTTATTATTTAATATGTTACTTTCAATGCATCACAAACACTTATATAGGCGTGTACAAAGATACATCAAGCACTTTATCTCTGTATAATATTATACTGCTGCTATTACGCTGTTTGATTGCCTGTGTAGCTAAGTAGTTAATTCTGCCTCGGATACATATAATCTGAGCCCTATACATATCACTCTACATCTGGAGTACATTCCAATCAGAGTCACATTTAGACAGTAATACACATAATTAGCATGCACAAGTTATTAACCACATTGGTACAGTGTGAACCACCGACGCGCGTTTCACAGATAGTTTTTTCAGGGCTAACCAGAATGTCTCCAGTAACCAAGATTTAACAATATCGCCACGCCAATCCCGGAACGGATTCCGGATCACGTGATTTTCTCATCCAATCACGGCAAGGCTCCCATTAATAAAAGTTTAGTTGGAATGTGTCCGATCATGTGGTCTGTCTGGGCCAATCCTGGAGCCTGAGAACCATTTGCTAGGGATAGATAAAATGTTACATTTCTGTCTCCTGGTATGGATTCCGTTTTCTGGTCACATGACCTAGCCGGACCAATAGGGAATATGTGATAGGTTCTCTTACACTCGACAGGCATAATATACAAATGCAACTAAGGATTTATATCCCTTAATTATAGAACATATATATATTTTATCAGTAAATATTAACATTTATTGTTGAAAATAACCACAGCATTATGTGAAAAACACATTCAAAAAATCAAAATCGTGTGTGTGAAAAAAACATAAAATAAACATAGTGAAACAATAATGTGTCCATGTAATAAATATAAATACAGTGAATGATTGTGACTGATATAGTATAAATATTGGAAATTGTTATGTGTAAATGTTTAAATGAGTTACTATAATCACATAACGTGTGACGTGAAAGAATTGTGCAATTACGATCATTGTTAAATTTCTATAACAGACCTGTAACTGGTTGTTATAATGTGCTAGTGCTTAAATATGACGTGAACCGTGACCGGTTAATGTGTTGTGGTGTTATCATAGGTTTGTGTAGAGTGATCCCTAATTGTTTGTATGTGATTGTTATCTATTCGACTAATTGTAATTCCTTATATATAAGTCTACTGATCACTAAACACGTGTTTCCATCTCCATATATATTATAATATTTACAGCTTATTTTGTGTTTAACCCTCTAGATCAGTGGTGGCCAACGCGTGGCTCTTGAGCCACATGCGGCTCTTTCTTCATTCAAATGTGGCTCCCAACACTCAAAGTCACGTGACGACAAGAGATCTGTAAACAGCTGCACTCCAGCCAGACATGCAGCAGCACTACGTAGACTGAGAACTGAGGGAGCCAAATACATAAGCGGGTGCTGGCTGGAGTGAATCTGGCTTTTCAATATATTTTATGCGGATCTGGCTTTTTCAATTATTTGATGTAGAAGTGGCTCTTTCATTGTATTTTATTTTGGATCTGGCTTTTTCAATGTATTTTATACCAGGGGCGTGGCCTAGCATGCACAAGTTCACACACCATTTTTGCAAGTGCGCTTTTGGCTCGAAGTCGGCTCTTTGATGTACCCAACAAGATTTCTTGGCTCTTTGTCTCTGACTGGTTGGCCACCCCTGCTCTAGATACATATAAGCCAATATTGAAAATTTATTTAAGAGGGGTTTTGCATATGTATATTTGCCAGGGTGATATTTCAAAATTCCAATAAGAGTCCCTTTTCTTTCATATTGTTAACAGTCTGTATGTCTTGTTTACCATATATAGTGGGATATAGAATAGCCAGGCCATTATTATATTCTATAATCTAGTAATGGTCCATTAATCATAATTCAACCAGCCTCCCCATCAATCAGGTATGATGCATCTTTTTCTCTTTTACAGGTTCTCAGGATCCCGGCCACATGGTAAGTATTCATTATCAAAATGTCTCCACACATATCTCTCATATCTGATATTGCTTATAGTCAAGGACATTTGCACTTCAAAAATGGCTACATCAATTCTAATTTTTTGTCCCAGATTCATACATTACACTCAACCTTATAATGTACAATGTTATATGGACCATAGTGGTCATTCCGAGTTGATTGCTAGCTGCATTCGTTCGCTGCGCAGCGATGAGGCAAAAAAACTGCACTTCTGCGCATGCGGCGCAATGCGCACACGCAAAGTACTATTACAACGGACGAAGTAGTAAGGTCTAGCGAAGCTTTTCAGTCGCACTGCTGGCCGCATAGTGATTGACATGAATTGGGCGTTTCTGGGTGTCAACTGACCGTTTTCAGGAAGTGTTCGAAAAAATGCAGGCGTACCAGGAAAAACGCAGGCGTGGCTGAGCGAACGCAGGGCGTGTTTGTGACGTCAAACCAGGAACTGAACAGTCTGAAGTAATCACAAGCGCTGAGTAGGTATTGAGCTACTCTAAAACTGCACAAAAAAGTTGCCCCCGCTTTGCGATCCTTTCGTTCGCACTTCTGCTAATCTAAAATACACTCCCAGTGGGAGGCGGCTGTTAGGCGCCGAGGGTCCGCCCGTCAGTGCGGCCCGGCGCCTAGCAACTAGGGACGCCGCAGGCAGACAGCCGCCGGCTCCCTAGCAACGCTAGACGCCGGGCGCACGGAGCCGCTCAGACCCTAGCAACGGGGACGCCACGGTCGGACCGCGTTCCCCGTTGCTGGGTCTTAATTAATCAGTTCAATTGTATCCTGGCCGTGCAGCATGCAGCTGCACGGCATGATGATGTGATTACCCTGTCTGGATCTTGATTGGAGGGCTCCCAAATTTAAGCACTCTCAAGACTTCTCACAGACGCCGGTAATAGCTTCCTGTTTGCTGTGTCAGTTACAGAGAGTTTCCAGTCCTGCTCAAACCGGTTGTTCCTGTCCTCAGTGGTCCAGTACTCGGAAGTTGTCATCTATTCCTGGAGTCCGACCGAGCACCTTTAACATCCTGTGGTGTTCGTGAGTCGCGGCGTAGCCGTGTGTTGCGGCTTGACCGCTTACTGTTCATTATTTAGTTTTATTGTGTTTCGGAGCTTTTGCGGAGGATTCCGCTCCCACAAATCCACTCTGGTATCCAGCGGTGCTGGATAGGAGTAACGGATCAGGGGATTTTTGGTTGTCCTTTTCCCTGGCGTTTTGTCCGCACATACTTTTGGTTTAAGTTAGTTAGCTTGTAGCCCCTGGCCTGGTTGCTTAGTCAGAGGGCCCCTTGTTATCACCCTGTCTCAGATTTCCCTTTGTCTCCCATTAAGACCTGAGGGGGCATCGAAGTTGGGCAGACATAATCCGCCCTTCAAACGCGGCTGCCATGGGCTCAAGCAACCATAGTCTCGCAGGGGATTTCTGATAACACGGGCGAGACAACGGAGTTAGGGCGCCAGGGGTTACTAGGCTTTCCTGCTCCCGTAACCAGCATATCTTTCCAGTACTCAGACCTCTGTCATAAGATCTCCTCTGGTCTGGAGTACGGGAATCATAACATTATTACCGGCCAGACTAAAATTTAAAATTAAACAGGATTTAATTTTTTCCCTTATTCAGTTGGAAGATTTGTCGGCCTCATGAATCCCACCGGTGTTGGGCCAAATCCTGGCCAGCTTCTAGTTAGCCAGATTCAAGAACTTACTCAGATGGTTCAGGATCTGTCCCTTCGGGTGAGGTCACAGGAAGATCTGTTACAGACTTCCCCGAGGGTCATTCCTGAACCAAAAATGCATTTGCCTGACCGTTTTTCTGGGGATAGAAAGCAGTTTTTTAATTTTAAAGAGTCTTGTAAACTTTATTTTCGTTTAAGACCAGTCTCCTCAGGTACGGAATCTCAGCGGGTTGGAATTATTATTTCTTTACTTCAGGGGGATCCCCAGACCTGGGCTTTTGGTTTAAGAACAGACGATCCGGCATTATTGTCTGTAGACGCCTTTCTGGGGTCTTTAGGGCTATTGTATGACGACCCTGATAGAGAGGCATCCGCCGAGAGTCAGTTGCGTGCTCTCAGACAGGGTAGGAATCCCGCAGAGATTTATTGTACGGAGTTTCGCCGTTGGTCGAACGACTGTGGATGGAATGACCCAGCCCTGCGCAGTCAGTTTCGCCTCGGCTTATCCGAGTCTATAAAAGACAGTCTCCTTCAGTATCCCGCTCCTGAGACTCTCGATAAACTCATGGAGCTCTCTATTAAGATTGATCGTCGTCTCAGAGAGCGGAGGGCTGAAAAAGGAGCACCTGTCGGGTCTACTCCTTGTGTTTTTTCCATTCCTGTGGACATAGAGGAGCCCATGCAGATAGGCCTCTCCAAACTGTCTCCTGAAGAAAGAACCAGAAGGCAAAATTCTGGTCTTTGTTTATACTGTGGAGGTAAGGGACATTTTGCCCGTAATTGTCCGAACAAGTTGGGAAATGCCTCGACCAAGTGATTTGTGAGGGGGTTCACTTTGGTCTGCAGCTTATCTCCTCAAATAATTCACTGTTAGTCCCAGCTAAAGTTTCCTTTGGCAGCCTCTGTTCCTCGGTCTCGGCTTTTGTGGACAGTGGAGCTGCAGGGAACTTTATGGATTTAACATGGGCCAAGGCCTTAGGTATTCCTCAGTTAGCCTTGGGTAGGTGTATCACCATGCATGGTTTAGATGGGAGTCCCTTGTCCAATGGGGTTATTTCTCTCTGTACACCTCCTGTTCTACTTTCGGTAGGAGCTCTGCATTCTGAAAAAATTGAGTTTTTCCTTACCCATTGCCCAGCAGTTCCAGTGGTTCTGGGTCACCCTTGGCTGGCCTTTCATAATCCCATCATTGATTGGCAGTCGGGGGAGATCTCACAATGGGGTACCATCTGTAATAAGGAATGTATTACGTTTCCCATCAGAATAGCTGCTGTCATTCCCGCACCCATTCCTGTGGAATACCAGGATTTTGTTGATGCATTTTCTAAGGGCAATGCGGACA
Organism: Pseudophryne corroboree; assembly: GCF_028390025.1. NCBI lineage: Eukaryota > Metazoa > Chordata > Amphibia > Anura > Myobatrachidae > Pseudophryne > Pseudophryne corroboree. The sequence continues at coordinate 7,890,609 of NC_086446.1, forward strand.
TTCTGCCTCCCCATAGGCCTTATGATTGTGCTATTGAGCTAATTCCTGGTGCCACTTTGCCTAAGGGAAGGTTATATGCATTGTCCGGACCAGAAACTGTGGCCATGAATGAGTATGTTAAAGAAAGCCTAGGGAAAGGATTTATCAGGCCATCTAAATCCCCTTTAAGTGCAGGCTTCTTCTTCGTGGAGAAGAAGGATGGATCACTCAGACCTTGCATTGACTTTAGAGCCTTGAATAAGATCTCAGTAAAAAATACTTACCCTTTGCCGCTGATTTCTGTCCTTTTTGATCAGCTACGTTCGGCTGTGATTTTTTCTAAGATTGACCTGAGAGGAGCATATAACCTCATCCGAATCAAGTCAGGGGATGAGTGGAAAACGGCATTCAGTACTCAGTCGGGTCACTATGAGTATCTGGTTATGCCATTCGGCCTGTCTAACGCTCCGGCAGTTTTCCAGGATCTCATTAACGATGTGCTCCGTGAATTTCTTGGAAGATTCGTTGTAGTCTACTTAGACGATATCTTGATATATTCTGACTCTATAGAACAATATGTTACCCAGGTGCGTCGGGTTCTAAAAAAATTACGTGAAAATCACCTATATGCCAAGCTGGAGAAGTGTGAATTTCATGTCACGGAGGTATCCTTTTTAGGGTACATCATTTCCCCTCGGGGATTCTGTATGGAACCAAAGAAGCTCCAAGACATCCTTAGTTGGGCGCAACCCACCAACTTAAAAGCAATTCAGCGCTTTTTAGGGTTTGCGAATTACTATAGAAGATTTATTCACTCTTTCTCCGACCTAGTTGCTCCCATTGTGGCACTGACTAAGAAGGGAGCAGATCCTACCAACTGGTCACGTGAAGCTGAGTTATCTTTTCAGGCCTTGAAACAAGCCTTTGTCTCAGCCTCAGTCCTCAGACATCCCAACCCAGAATTGCCTTTCATTGTTGAGGTTGATGCCTCGGAGGTTGGAGTAGGGGCTATCCTATCTCAGAAGGATCCAGATTCTCTAGAATTACATCCTTGTGCCTTTATGTCCAGGAAATTCTCATCTGCTGAATCCAACTACGATGTTGGTAACCGGGAATTACTGGCTATTAAATGGGCTTTCGAGGAGTGGAGGCATTGGCTTGAAGGAGCCACTCATACCATTTCAGTTTTGACTGATCACAAAAATCTTCAATACATTGAATCAGCTAAACGGCTGAATGCCCGGCAAGCTCGTTGGGCTTTATTTTTTACTCGTTTCAAGTTCATTATCACCTTCAGGCCAGGTTCCAAGAATACCAAGGCAGATGCCCTGTCACGCAGTTTTCTTCCAGTTCAAGATAACAGTCCTGTTACTCCCATACTTCCGTCTTCAGTCATTCGGGCAGGCCTCACACAAGATTTATTTACCCAGTTAAAGCAGCTTCAACATCAAGCTCCTGGAAATACTCCTGCTGGTCGTCTTTATGTCCCTGAGTTTTTGAGAGCAACTGTTTTGACGGAGTTTCATGATAGCAAAGTTGCCGGGCATCCGGGGATCGCTAAAACTTTTGAATTAGTTTCCCGCTCAGTATGGTGGCCTGGTCTTTCCAAAGACATTAAGGAGTTTGTTTTTTCTTGTCAGGTCTGTGCACAGCATAAAAGTTCCCCGTTCCTTGCCTATCGGTCAACTTATGCCCTTGAATGTTCCTCTTAGGCCATGGTCTCATATTTCCATGGATTTTGTGGTGGACCTCCCTCTGTCAGCCGGATGCCGAGTCATATGGGTGGTAGTGGACCGTTTTAGCAAAATGGCCCATTTCATTGCTCTTCCCCGATTGCCATCTGCCCAGGGATTGGCAGTCTTGTTCCTCCGCCATGTTTTCAGACTCCATGGGTTACCCACTGATATTGTTTCTGATCGGGGTCCACAATTCATTGCACAATTTTGGAAGTCTTTTTGTGCCTCATTAAAGATGAAATTATCTTTAACGTCTGGCTACCATCCCCAATCCAACGGGCAGACTGAGCGAGTTAATCAATCATTAAAACAATATTTGCGTTTGTACTCGGCCAAACTCCAAAATGACTGGTCTGAGTTTCTTCCGTTGGCGGAGTTTGCTTACAACAATGCCTGTCATTCCTCCACCAATGTGTCTCCATTTTTTACAGTTTTTGGTTTTCACCCCAGAGCTAATTCCTTTTTTCAACATTCCTCTGTCTCCTCGCTGACCTTGACCTCTCATCTCAGACTCATTTGGAGAAAAGTGCACCTGGCTCTCAGAAAAGCGGCATTTCGGGAGAAAATTTTTTCTGACAGGCTCCGGCGGCCGTGCACTTTTAAAGTAGGAGATAGGGTATGGTTGTCGACTCGCAACATTAAACTTCGACAAACCTCAGCCAGATTGGGCCCTAAATTTATTGGACCATTTCATATTATAAAAAAAGTCAATCCAGTTGCTTTCCGGTTTCGTTTACCAAAAACTTTACGGATCGGAAATACCTTCCATTGCTCCTTGTTGAAACCATATGTTTCGTCCAGTAGATTTCCTCGCAAGATCTCTCAGGGGAAATCACCAATAGATGTACAGGGTCAGCAGGAGTTCTTGGTGGAGAAGGTTCTCGATTCCAGGTTGTCCCGGGGTCGGCTTTATTTTTTGGTACATTGGAGAGGTTATGGTCCAGAAGAAAGGTCTTGGGTCCTGGATGAGGATTTCCATGCCCCGAGGCTCAAAAGGGCATTTTTTCGAGAATTTCCTCAGAAACCTGGCCTTAGGGGTTCCTTGACCCCTCCTCAAGGGGGGGGGTACTGTTAGGCGCCGAGGGTCCGCCCGTCAGTGCGGCCCGGCGCCTAGCAACTAGGGACGCCGCAGGCAGACAGCCGCCGGCTCCCTAGCAACGCTAGACGCCGGGCGCACGGAGCCGCTCAGACCCTAGCAACGGGGACGCCACGGTCGGACCGCGTTCCCCGTTGCTGGGTCTTAATTAATCAGTTCAATTGTATCCTGGCCGTGCAGCATGCAGCTGCACGGCATGATGATGTGATTACCCTGTCTGGATCTTGATTGGAGGGCTCCCAAATTTAAGCACTCTCAGGACTTCTCACAGACGCCGGTAATAGTTTCCTGTTTGCTGTGTCAGTTACAGAGAGTTTCCAGTCCTGCTCAAACCGGTTGTTCCTGTCCTCAGTGGTCCAGTACTCGGAAGTTGTCATCTATTCCTGGAGTCCGACCGAGCACCTTTAACATCCTGTGGTGTTCGTGAGTCGCGGCGTAGCCGTGTGTTGCGGCTTGACCGCTTACTGTTTATTATTTAGTTTTATTGTGTTTCTGAGCTTTTGCGGAGGATTCCGCTCCCACAAATCCACTCTGGTATCCAGCGGTGCTGGATAGGAGTAACGGATCAGGGGATTTTTGGTTGTCCTTTTCCCTGGCGGTTTGTCCGCACATACTTTTGGTTTAAGTTAGTTAGCTTGTAGCCCCTGGCCTGGTTGCTTAGTCAGAGGGCCCCTTGTTATCACCCTGTCTCGGATTTCCCTTTGTCTCCCATTAAGACCTGAGGGGGCATCGAAGTTGGGCAGACATAATCCGCCCTTCAAACGCGGCTGCCATGGGCTCAAGCAACCATAGTCTCGCAGGGGATTTCTGATAACACGGGCGAGACAACGGAGTTAGGGCGCCAGGGGTTACTAGGCTTTCCTGCTCCCGTAACCAGCATATCTTTCCAGTACTCAGACCTCTGTCATAAGATCTCCTCTGGTCTGGAGTACGGGAATCATAACAGCGGCATAGCGTTTGCACGGCTGCTAAAAACAGCTAGCGAGCGAACAACTCGGAATGACCACCCATGAACAGTAATGACAGATTATTGGTAACCAGTCTCTTGGTCCATAATTTCTATGTGATGTATATGGTTCCTCTGTTCTTCCAATTCTTGGCAAGAAGGAGAGTATTAAAAATAGATCATACATAAAGTAAGGGTCCATGTGCATCTCGCAATAAACTCGTAATGAACACCACTATTTACAGTAGTTTAGATTTATCTTTCTTCTTCTTTGTTCAAATCCAATTCTTAGGATATATTTTTCTCCCTAAAAATTATTGTTAATCTTTCATGTTGCTCCCCAGAAATATAATTGATCCAACTATCATGGTTCCAATGCATGGCACCAATAAAAGCATCCTAAAATAGTGGGTTTAGAATAATTCTTTGTATGAACTTTTCCATCCTTATTGTATATTGTAAAGTCTAAAAGGTTAATAGACTTATCCTCGATTTTAAATGAAAGTTGAATGTTTTCATGAATGGTGTTATAGCTCCACGAGAGGTCTCCGGTGCCTCAGCTTAAGAGGGGGTCTTCAGTGCTTCAGCCTAAGAGGGGGCTGCAAGTGTCCTGCCCCAGGAGCTGGCTCCAAGAGTCCTGCCCCAGAAAGGGAATTCAAGTATCCTGCCACAGGAGGGGGCTCTTAGTAACCTGCCCAAGGAATGGCTTCCAATTATCCTACCCCAGGAGGAGGCTTCAAGTGTCCTGAGAAAGGAGGTGGCTTCAAGAATCCAGGAGAGGGTACACGTTTCCTACCCCAGAAACAGGCTTTAAGCGTTTCTACCCCAGGAAAGGACACTTGTCTGTCAGCCTCAGCCAGGGTCTCTTGTCTGCCAGCTTCTAAGGGGAAACCATCCCTGTGACCAGCTGCTGTTTTCCAGTTCCCTCTTAGCACTGCTTTGCTGGCAACCCACCCAAGGTCTGCCCTTGCCTTTGGGCATAAGGACTAGTCTTCCCTTGCCTTTGGGCATGTGGACTGCCCTTGTCTTCGGGCATGAGGACCTGAGCTCTGCCCTTGCCTCTGGGAAAGAGGTTTCATCTACTGTCTCAAATGCCACCTCACCGGATTCCTGTCAAAGTGCTCTAATGTTTTTTGTCTTCCAGCAGCTGTATGCCTCCGTTGTTCAAGATCCGTGAAGCACCAGAATTCTGTGCCGAGGTTCCTGCCCATCCGGTGTCATTCGAGGTTCCTGCCCAGCCAGGTCCATTCAAGTTTCCTATCCAGCTGGGTCCATCCGGGGTTCCTGCCCATCCAAGGTTCCAATCCATATGGGTCCATCTCTGTGTCCATCTTCTGTCCAGTCTTTTGTGTCCAGCACCCTCAACCGTTTGAGTGCCAGTGACTGCTCAGCACCCAGATATGATTCCAGAAGAGATCCAATCAACATTGTCTGGGAACATGCCATATGTGAGGATACAGCTATTTGAACCATTGTTCGCTAAGTATGCCCGGATCCTTAGGTTCAGCAACACACGAGTAGGGAGGAAATAAATATATAAACAGACACTTTATTGCACAGAAAACACAATAGTGTAATACAGTAATGTAAATAATCATTACATATTGTAACCCATTGAATAACATGCCAGGTAATTACCAGTCCCCTTAACAGCCCCTGCAGAGTCCCAACCATCAGTGATAATTACTGTAAATATGTCCATGCTCACCCAGGGGTATAGTACTGATGGCACTGTGTACAGCTGCTTAAGATCATCTTGCTTGCTGTCTCCTGATATTTACTGGGTCCATTTCCTGGGTAAAGCAGCTTTACCAACTCCTTTGGCTGCTCAAGTTCTTCCCAGACAGGTTTTCCCCAGATTTCTCTAGAACCTCTCACCTCCAATCTCACACACAGACTGAATCAGTTTTCCCCTCCTCTCCTCCCCCATTTGTCTTGGATATGTGTAGCATGCCCATTGGTTGGGAGCAGTGGTTCAAATAGGGGAGCCGCACCAATTGCCAGTGAGTCAGTTGGAATGACAGTTGGTGGCAGTTGGTGTGGCTCCCCTATGTGAATTTTGGACTGTGCTGCATCCCCACCTCTGGAGCCACCACTGGCTGAGAGTGATGTCATTGATGTCAGACAGGTGGGTCAGCCTTTTACAATGTGGCTGGGGATTGCTTATGTATACTTTTCTGGAAAAATTCGTTGTCCCGCCCTGGTGTCTGCTGGGAACCTGTCTGACCACCGGGCTCTGGCTAAATTCCACTAAACTAAACAAAAGAAACACACTATGGGTAAAACAACATGAAAACATGATGCTCCTGATGAAGCTGGATGTCCTGTAACCAGCGAAACGCGTAGAGCGTGATACTGAGAGCCGGTAGGCCACAATTTAGAACCGATACCACACCAGATAACTTGGACTCCTGCCATCTACTGTATCTCTGGCATCTATTAGACATTCGCTCCACCATTTGGATCAACAGCTAAGCACTTTTCCTTTGGATTCCCCTCTGGAAACAAATGGATAATCCCCAAGGATGAGAGTACATCAAGGGACAATCCTAATCGATATCTGGTAATATCCATTGCTTATATGCTGACTGCTATTCTTTGGAGGAGGTCCTAGCCAATTGAGGACTTATTTATATGAGCCATTATAGTGGATCGCTGAGAATTTAGTATTTCAATTTGATGGCACTGGCTATTTTACTAAGTTTTTATTTATTGTGTATACCCCTTTTTAATATTTTTTTGAATGTGTATTGATTAATAAATGGTTTATTATTCATTTATAACGAACTGTCCATACTATTTGAATTTTTACAGCCAGCGCTGGTTTCTATATTGTTTTTGAACTAGGAAACAGATTGGAGTGTCTGGTAGGTTGCAGTCTACATTCATGTGCTGAACTGTCACACCGGGTCCTTCCGGGTCTCCAGTGTCAGGTCTCTAGAACCTTTCCACCATCCACTGTCCCTTGTGGGGATCTCCATTGCCAGCAAAAAGATTGCAACCAGCAGCCTACGCATTGGTTCCTTCCAGCTCCAGTCTACGGTTACTACTGGGAAGGCTGCAAGGAGGAAATAGAGAGCATCTGAGGGTCTCTGTTGGGCTTCCTTGGCAGCATTAGGATACCCTGATGTCTCCGTTATCCATTCACTTAGACATTTGTTAGAGCATCTAGAATCCGCTCCTTGGAGAGGTGGTACTGTCACAACTCATACACGTTCTTTTCCCTGTCTGTGGTGTCATTCTGCCTGAGGTCTGTCTAGGATTCTCCACCCTGGCTAGTCTGTGATCTTACAGCCCTGATTACCTAATTGTGATTACACCTGGGGACTGGCGTTTTATGTGTGCTCTGTGCAGTGACCAGTGCCAGCTCATCAATTCAACTCTGCCTCAGTGACTGCACTCTGGGCCACGTTTCCAGCAAGTATTCCCTCTGCTTTTCTTCTGGCTCTAGGGGCCTAATTCAGACATGATGGCAGATGTGATAAATGTATCACATCTACGATCAGTTTCACAGACATGCGAAGGGACGCCCAGCACAGGGCTAGTCCGCCCTGCATGTCTGGCTGTTCCCCCCGGACTGTGCACTGGTTGTACAAGAGTAGTCACTACCTGGCACCTTCACCAGCATCTGGAACTGTTTAATTCTGAGTGTTGTTATAGCCAGCTGAACAGTAATTTGCTCAGAACTATGGCAGGCTAGCCCTCAGTGCTTACTTTGGATCGGGATTGCATGGTAGCAAGACAGGCAATCAATTAGAGTTTATCTCGTTAGGTTATAGGAATAAAGAAAGCAAAGTTTAGCTAAGAACTATATATATGCATAATCACAATTGGGATAATTCCATGGGAAGCTCTAATACACAGGATACCATTGCTTCACTCAGTTATCCACCTTTTCCCACAAAAGAGATTTTTTTAATGAATATTTATTTATACATTATAACCAACGAATAGTGGATGTGTGTTTCTGTGGCAAGACGAGGTACTGAATACCCCTGAAAAAAAACACAATCACTTTGTTGCCTTGAAAAAGCTAAACCAGTGAAACGTGCATCATCTACTGCATGAAGTAGAACTATTAAAACATCTAGGGGATATACATATGCACCATGATACCTAATCTAAACCAATGGATAGTGGATGTGTGTTTTTCTTCTATTGGCAAGACGAGGTCTTAAATACCCCTGAAAAATATAAAATCACTTTTGTTGCCTTGAAAAAGCTAAACCAGTGAAACATGCGTTGGGGTGCTTGCTGCATGAAGTACAACCAATAAAACATCTAGGCCAGTGGTTCCCAAACTGTGTGCCTAGGCACCCTGGGGTGCCTTGGGACACTTGTAGGGGTGCCTCGGATTGGTGGTCCAGGACCAATTAAAATGTATTTATGGTCAATATAGAAGGCAAAATCTGTGATGGAGGCTGCAAATCATAAAATATGTGGACAAACAGAAGCAAATCTTGTCTCTCACCACATAATTGAACTTATGGATGACATATAAACACAACTGACTTAATTTAACATTTCTTTCTCTGACGTCCTAGTGGATGCTGGGAACTCCGTAAGGAGCATGGGGAATAGCGGCTCCGCAGGAGTCTGGGCACATCTAAAGAAAGCTTTAGGACTACCTGGTGTGCACTGGCTCCTCCCCCTATGACCCTCCTCCAAGCCTCAGTTAGATCTCTGTGCCCGAACGAGAAGGGTGCACACTAGGGGCTCTCCTGAGCTTCTTGGTGAAAGTTTTAGATTAGGTTTGTTATTTTCAGTGAGACCTGCTGGCAACAGGCTCACTGCATCGAGGGACTAAGGGGAGAAGAAGCGAACTCACCTGCGTGCAGAGTGGATTGGGCTTCTTGGCTACTGGACATTAGCTCCAGAGGGACGATCATAGGTCCAGCCTGGATGGGTTCCGGAGCCGCGCCGCCGGCCCCCTTACAGAGCCAGAAGAGCGAAGAGGTCCAGAAAAATCGGCGGCAGAAGACGTTCCTGTCTTCAATAAGGTAGAGCACAGCACCGCAGCTGTGCGCCATTGCTCTCAGCACACTTCACACTCCGGTCACTGAGGGTGCAGGGCGCTGGGGGGGGGCGCCCTGAGACGCAATAAAACACAATAAAAATACCTTACATGGCAAAAAATACATCACATATAGCTCCTGGGCTATATGGATGCATTTAACCCCTGCCAGAATATACAGAAAAATGGAAGATAAGGCCGTCGAAAAGGGGGCGGAGCCTATCTCCTCAGCACACTGGCGCCATTTTCCCTCACAGCTCAGTTGGAGGGAAGTTCCCTGGCTCTCCCCTGCAGTCACTACACTACAGAAAGGGTTAAAAAAAGAGAGGGGGGCACTAATTAGGCGCAGTATTAAAACATACAGCAGCTATAAAGGGAAAAACACTTATATAAGGTTATCCCTGTATATATATAGCGCTCTGGTGTGTGCTGGCAAACTCTCCCTCTGTCTCCCCAAAGGGCTAGTGGGGTCCTGTCCTCTATCAGAGCATTCCCTGTGTGTGTGCTGTGTGTCGGTACGTTTGTGTCGACATGTATGAGGAGAAAAATGATGTGGAGACGGAGAAGATTGTCTGTAATAGTGATGTCACCCCCTAGGGGGTCGACACCTGAGTGGATGTACTGTTGAAAATTACGTGACAGTGTCAGCTCTGTATAAAAGACAGTGGTTGACATGAGACAGCCGGCTACTCAGCTTGTGCATGTCCAGACGTCTCATAGGCCGTCAGGGGCTCTAAAGCGCCCGTTACCTCAGATGGCAGATACAGACGCTGACACGGATACTGACTCCTGTGTCGACGGTGAAGAGACAACCGTGATTTCCAATAGGGCCACACGTTACATGATTGAGGCAATGGAAAAATGTTTACACATTTCTGAATATGAGTACCACCAAAAAGGGGTATTATGTTTGGTGAGGAAAAACTACCTGTAGTTTTCCTGAATCTGAGAAATAAAATGAGGTGTGTGATGATGCGTGGGTTTCCCCCCGATAACACTTGATAATTTCTAAAAAGTTATTGGCAGTATACCTTTTCCCGCCAGAGGTTAGGGTGCGTTGGGAAACACCCCCTAGGGGGGATAAGGCGCTCACACGCTTGTAAGAACAAGGGCTCTACCCTCTCCTGAGATGGCCGCCCTTAAGGATCCTGCTGATAGAAAGCAGGAGGGTATCCTAAAATGTATTTACACACATACTGGTGTTATACTGCGACCAGCAATCGCCTCAGCCTGGATGTGCAGTGCTGGGTTGGCGTGGTCGGATTCCCTGACTGGAAATATTGATATCCTAGATAAGGACAGTATATTATTGCCTATAGAGCATTTAAAAGATGCATTTCTATATATGCATGATGCACAGCGGAATATTTGCCGACTGGCATCAAGTATAAGTGCGTTGTCCAATTCTACCAGTAAAGTGGTCAGGTGATGCGGATTCCAAACGGCATTGGGAAGTATTGCCTTAAAAAAGGGGACATTTGGGGTCGGTCTTTCAGACCTGGTGGCCACGGCAACAGCTGGGATATCCACGTTTGTACCCCAGGTCGCCTCTCAAAATAAGACGCTGTATTATCAGGCGCAGTCCTTTGTTGGCAAGCGGACAAAAGGTTCCTCTTTTCTGCTCGTGACAGAGGGAGAGGAAAAAGGCTGCAGAGATTAGCCAGTTCCCAGGAACAGAAACCCTTTCCCGCCTCTGCCAAGCCCTCAGTATGACGCTAGGGCTTTACAAGCTCAGGCACGGTGGCAGCCCGTTCTCAATGAATTTCAGTGCGCAGTGGGCTCACTCGCAAGTAGACCCCTGGATCCTTCAGGTAATATTTCAGGGGTACAAATTGGAATTCGAGACGTCTCCCCCTCGCCGTTTCCAAAAGTAGGTTTTATCGACGTCTCCCTCTGACAGGGAGGCAGTTTTGGAAGCCATTCACAAGCTGTATTCCCAGCAGGTGATAATCAAGGTACCCCTCCTGCAACAGGGAACGGGGTATTATTCCACACTATTGTGGTACCGAATCGGTGAGACCGATTCTAAATCTAAAATCTAAATCTTTGAACACTTACATACAGAGGTTCAAATTCAAGATTGAGTCACTCAGAGCAGTGATTGCGGACCTGGAAGAAGGGGACTACATGATGTCTCGGGACATCAAGGATGCTTACCTTCATGTCAAAATTTACCCTTCTCACCAAGGGTACCTCAGGTTATGGTACAGAACTGTCACTATCAGTTCAGACGCTGCCGTAGGGATGGTCCACGGCACCCCGGGTCTTTACTAAAGTAATGACCGAAATGATGATATTCCTTCGAAGGAAGGGAATTTTAGTTATTCTTTACTTGGACGATTCCCTGATAAGGGTAAGATCCAGGGAACAGTTGGAGGTCGGTGTAGCACTATCTCAGGTAGTGTTGCGGCAGCACGATTGGATTCTCAATATTCCAAAATCGCAGCTGGTACCGACGACTTGTCTTCTGTTCCTAGGGATGATCCTGGACACAGTCCAGAAAGAAGGTGTTTCTCCCGGAGGAGAAAGCCAGGGAGTTATCCGAGCTAGTCAGGAACCTCCTAAAACCGAGCCAAGTCTCAGTGCATCAATGCACAAGGGTTCTGGGTAAAAATGGTGGCTTCCTACGAAGCAATCCCATTTGGCAGATTCCACGCAAGAACTTTCCAGTGGGACCTACTGGACAAATGGTCCGGGTCGCATCTTCAGATGCATCAGCGGATAACCCTGTCACCAAGGACAAGGGTATCCCTCCTGTGGTGGTTGCAGAGTGCTCATCTTCTAGAGAGCCGCAGATTCGGCATTCAGGACTGGGTCCTGGTGACCACGGATGCCAGCCTGCGAGGCTGGGGAGCAGTCACACAGGGAAGGAATATCCAGGGCTTATGGTCAAGCCTGGAGACATCACTTCACATAAATATCCTGAAGCTAAGGGCCATTTACAATGCTCTACGCTTAGCAAGACCTCTGCTTCAAGGTCAGCCGGTGTTGATCCAGTCGGACAACATTACGGCAGTCACCCACGTAAACAGACAGGGTGCCACAAGAAGCAGGAGGGCAATGGCAGAAGCTGCAAGGATTCTTCGCTGGGCGGAAAACCATGTGGTAGCACTGTCAGCAGTATTCATTCCGGGAGTGGACAACTGGGAAGCAGATTTCCTCAGCACGACCTCCACCCGGGAGAGTGGGGACTTCACCCAGAAGTCTTCCACATGATTATAAACCGTTGGGAAAAACTCAACAGGTATTGCGCCAGGTCAAGGGACCCTCAGGCAATAGCTGTAGACGCTCTGGTAACACCATGGGTGTACCAATCAGTGTATGGGTTCCCTCCTCTGCCTCTCATACCCAAGGTACTGAGATTGATAAGATGGAGAGGAGTAAGCACTATATTCGTGGCTCCGGATTGGCCAAGAAGGACTTGGTAACCGGAACTTCAAGAGATGCTCACGGAGGATCCGTGGCCTCTACCTTTAAGAAGGGACCTGCTCCAGCAAGGACCCTGTCTGTTCCAAGACTTACCGTGGCTGCGTTTGACGGCATGGCGGTTGAACGCCGGATCCTGAAGGAAAAAGGCATTCCGGATGAAGTCATCCCTATCCTGATCAAAGCCAGGAAGGATGTAACCGCAAAACATTATCACCGCATTTGGCGATAATATGTTGCGTGGTGCGAGGCCAGTAAGGCCCGACGGAGGAAATTCAACTGGGTCAATTCCTACATTTCCTGCAAACAGGAGTGTCTATGGGCCTGAAATTGGGGTCCATTAAGGTTCAAATTTCGGCTCTGTCAATTTTCTTCCAAAAAGAACTAGCTTCAGTCCCTGAAGTTCAGACGTTTGTAAAAGGGGTACTGCATATACAGTCTCCTTTTGTGCCTTCAGTGGCACTTTGGGATCTCAATGTAGTTTTTGGGTTCCAAAAGCCACATTGGTTTGACCCACTTAAATCTGTGGAGTTAAAATATCTCACAGGAAAAGTGGTCATGCTGTTGGCTCTGGCGGCTTTATCCTGTAAAAGCCCTGAATTGGCGGCTTTATCCTGTAAAAGCCCTTATCTGATTTTCCATTCGGACAGGGCGGAATTAAGGACTCGTCCTCAGTTTCTCCCTAAGGTGGTTTTCAGCGTTCACCTGAACCAACCTATTGTGGTGCCTGCGGCTACTAGGGACTCCAAGTTGCTAGACGTTGTCAGGGCCCGGAAAATAAGAATTTACTTACCGATAATTATATTTCTCGTAGTCCGTAGTGGATGCTGGGGACTCCATAAGGACCATGGGGAATAGCGGCTCCGCAGGAGTCTGGGCACATCTAAAGAAAGCTTTAGGACCACCTGGTGTGCACTGGCTCCTCCCCCTATGACCCTCCTTCAAGCCTCAGTTAGGATACTGTGCCCGGACGAGCGTACACAATAAGGAAGGATTTTGAATCCCGGGTAAGACTCATACCAGCCACACCAATCACACTGTACAACTTGTGATCTGAACCCAGTTAACAGCATGATAATAGAGGAGCCTCTAGAAAAGATGGCTCACTACAGCAATAACCCGAATTTTTTGGTAACAATAATTATGTACCAGTATTGCAGACAATCCGCACTTGGGATGGGCGCCCAGCATCCACTACGGACTACGAGAAATAGAATTATCGGTAAGTAAATTCTTATATTCTCTGACGTCCTAGTGGATGCTGGGGACTCCGTAAGGACCATGGGGATTATACCAAAGCTCCCAAACGGGCGGGAGAGTGCGGATGACTCTGCAGCACCAAATGAGAGAACTCCCGGTCCTCCTCAGCCAGGGTATCAATTTTGTAGAATTTACAAACGTATTTGCTCCTGACCAAGTAGCTGCTCGGCAAAGTTGTAAAGCCGAGACCCCTCGGGCAGCCGCCCAAGATGAGCCCACCTTCCTTGTGGAGTGGGCATTTACAGATTTTTGGCTGTGGCAGGCCTGCCACAGAATGTGCAAGCTGAATTGTATTACAAATCCAACGAGCAATAGTCTGCTTAGAAGCAGGAGCACCCAGCCTGTTGGGTGCATACAGGATAAACAGCGAGTCAGATTTTCTGACTCCAGCCGTCCTGGAAACATATATTTTCAGGGCCCTGACAACGTCTAGCAACTTGGAGTCCTCCAAGTCCCCAGTAGCCGCAGGCACCACAATAGATTGGATCAGGTGAACGCTGAAACCACCTTAAGGAGAAACTGAGGACGAGTCCTCAATTCCGCCCTGCCCAAATGGAAAATCAGATAAGGGCTTTTACAGGATAAAGCCCCCAATTCTGACACGCGCCTGGCCCAGGCCAGGGCCAACAGCATGACCACTTTCCCTGTGAGATATTTTAACTCCACAGATTTAAGTGGGTCAAACCAATGTGACTTTTGGAACCCAAAACTACATTGAGATCCCAAAGTGCCACTGGAGGCACAAAAGGAGGCTGTATATGCAGTACCCCTTTTACAAACGTCTGAACTTCAGGGACTGAAGCTAGTTCTTTTTGGAAGAAAATTGACAGAGCCGAAATTTGAACCTTAATGGACCCCAATTTCAGGCCCATAGACACTCCTGTTTGCAGGAAATGTAGGAATCGACCCGGTTGAATTTCCTCCGTCGGGCCTTCATGGCATCGCACCACGCAACATATTTTCGCCAAATGCGGTGATAATGTTTTGCGGTTACATCCTTCCTGGCTTTGATCAGGATAGGGATGACTTCATCCGGAATGCCTTTTTCCCTTCACGATCCGGCGTTCAACCGTCAAACGCAGCCGCGGTAAGTCTTGGAACAGACAGGGTCCTTGCTGGAGCAGGTCCCTTCTTAGAGGTAGAGGCCACGGATCCTCCGTGAGCATCTCTTGAAGTTCCGGTTACCAAGTCCTTCTTGGCCAATCTGGAGCCACGAATATAGTGCTTACTCCTCTCCATCTTATCAATCTCAGTACCTTGGGTATGAGAGGCAGAGGAGGGAACACATACACTGACTGGTACACCAATGGTGTTACCAGAGCGTCTACAGCTATTGCCTGAGGGTCCCTTGACCAGGCGCAATACCTGTCGAGTTTTTCCCAACGGTTTATAATCATGTGGAAGACTTCTGGGTGAAGTCCCCACTCTCCCGGGTGGAGGTCGTGCTGAGGAAATCTGCTTCCCAGTTTTCCACTCCCGGAATGAATATTGCTGACAGTGCTATCACATGATTTTCCGCCCAGCGAAGAATCCTTGCAGCTTCTGCCATTGCCCTCCTGCTTCTTGTGCCACCCTGTCTGTTTACGTGGGTGACTGCCGTGATGTTGTCCAACTGGATCAACATCGGCTGACCTTGAAGCAGAGGTTCTTGCTAAGCTTAGAGCATTGTAAATGGCCCTTAGCTTCAGGATATTTATGTGACGTGATGTCTCCAGGCTTGACCATAAGCCCTGGATATTCCTTCCCTGTGTGACTGCTCCCCAGCCTCGCAG
The DNA here is from genome assembly GCF_028390025.1 of Pseudophryne corroboree. NCBI lineage: Eukaryota > Metazoa > Chordata > Amphibia > Anura > Myobatrachidae > Pseudophryne > Pseudophryne corroboree. Next base: position 7,905,838 of record NC_086446.1, read on the forward strand.
GCTGGCATCCGTGGTCACCAGGACCCAGTCCTGAATGCCGAATCTGCGGCCCTCTAGAAGATGAGCACTCTGCAACCACCACAGGAGGGATACCCTTGTCCTTGGTGACAGGGTTATCCGCTGATGCATCTGAAGATGCGACCCGGACCCTTTGTCCAGTAAGTCCCACTGGAAAGTTCTTGCGTGGAATCTGCCGAATGGGATTGCTTCGTAGGAAGCCACCATTTTTACCCAGAACCCTTGTGCATTGATGCACTGAGACTTGGCTCGGTTTTAGGAGGTTCCTGACTAGCTCGGTTAACTCCCTGGCTTTCTCTTCCGGGAGAAACACTTTTGTTCTGGACTGTGTCCAGGATCATCCCTAGGAACAGAAGACAAGTCGTCAGAACCAGCTGCGATTTTGGAATATTGAGAATCCAATCGTGCTGCCGCAACACTACCTGAGATAGTGCTACACCGACCTCCAACTGTTCCCTGGATCTTACCCTTATCAGGGAATCGTCCAAGTAAGGGATAACTAAAATTCCCTTCCTTCGAAGGAATATCATCATTTCGGCCATTACCTTGGTAAAGACCCGGGGTGCCGTGGACCATCCCTACGGCAGCGTCTGAACTGATAGTGACAGTTCTGTACCATAACCTGAGGTACCCTTGGTGAGAAGGGTAAATTTTGACATGAAGGTAAGCATCCTTGATGTCCCGAGACATCATGTAGTCCCCTTTCTAAAACTTTCACCAAGAAGCTCAGGAGAGCCCCTAGTGTGCACCCTTCTCGTTCGGGCACAGAGATCTAACTGAGGCTTGGAGGAGGGTCATAGGGGGAGGAGCCAGTGCACACCAGGTGGTCCTAAAGCTTTCTTTAGATGTGCCCAGACTCCTGCGGAGCCGCTATTCCCCATGGTCCTTACGGAGTCCCCAGCATCCACTAGGACGTCAGAGAAAATATATGTTTCCGGGACGGCTGGAGTCAGGAAATCTGACTCGCTGTTTATCCTGTATGCACCCAACAAGCTGGGTGCTCCTGCTTCTACGCAGACTATTGCTCGTTGGATTTGTAGTACAATTCAGCTTGCACATTCTGTGGCAGGCCTGCCACAGCCAAAAATCTGTAAATGCCCACTCCACAAGGAAGGTGGGCTCATCTTGGGCGGCTGCCCGAGGGGTCTCGGCTTACAACTTTGCCGAGCAGCTACTTGGTCAGGAGCAAATACGTTTGTAAAATTCTACAAATGTGATACCCTGGCTGAGGAGGACCTGGAGTTCTCTCATTTGGTGCTGCAGAGTCATCCGCACTCTCCCGCCCGTTTGGGAGCTTTGGTATAATCCTCATGGTCCTTACGGAGTTCCCAGCATCCACTAGGACGTCAGAGAAAATAAGAATTTACTTACCGATAATTCTATTTCTCGTAGTCCGTAGTGGATGCTGGGCGCCCATCCCAAGTGCGGATTGTCTGCAATACTGGTACATAATTATTGTTACCAAAAAATTCGGGTTATTGCTGTAGTGAGCCATCTTTTCTAGAGGCTCCTCTGTTATCATACTGTTAACTGGGTTCAGATCACAAGTTGTACAGTGTGATTGGTGTGGCTGGTATGAGTCTTACCCGGGATTCAAAATCCTTCCTTATTGTGTACGCTCGTCCGGGCACAGTATCCTAACTGAGGCTTGGAGGAGGGTCATAGGGGGAGGAGCCAGTGCACACCAGGTAGTCCTAAAGCTTTCTTTAGATGTGCCCAGACTCCTGCGGAGCCGCTATTCCCCATGGTCCTTACGGAGTTCCCAGCATCCACTACGGACTACGAGAAATAGAATTATCGGTAAGTAAATTCTTATTTTCTAAATTTCTCAATAAGAAGCATTTGGGCATTTGGCACCTGGAGGTGCGGTGAAAAAAAATTGATGCTCTAGGGCACCGCGATTCCAAAAGTTTGAGAACCACTGATCTAGGGGATACACATATGCACCATGATAAGTAATCTAAACCATTGGAAAAACCTGAGTGGGATGTATGTCAGGTTAGTTGCTAGATAACCTATCCTGTGTTCTTAGCCAGTGGATGTTTCCGATAGACCACAAAGGGCCTAATTCTGGGACAGACACATCTAATGTTTCTCTGTGTCCACTAAATGGGCATTTCTAGGTGGCAACAATGCAAGCACACATAAGAAAACTGTTTAGTAGGCATGTCGTGGGTGTGTAGCCAGAATTACTCACTATTTGTGCATATACATTGTGGATGCCAAATCCAGACAGGTCTCCTGCACTTGGTACATAGGTGTGAGAGCCCATGATAGTAATGACAGTGGGGGCACTGCATTTACATGATAGCGTAGGATTCAGAATACAGCCATATAGTCGCTAGAGCATGCCGGTCAAAGCAGGCTTCCGGAGTTGTGTTTGCTTTATGTGTGGCTTTGGATTCCCTCAGTGAGGCTGATCCTATTAGGCTTGAGCAAGTGCAGGGGCATGCCACACTTGTGGTACTGCCAGACTTGCAGATTTTTGTTTGCAGCCCCCATAGGGCTACAAGCAAAAAATGTGTCTGGCACTAGAAGAGGCTGTGGGGGGAGCGAGTTTGAGGGTGATTGCCAGCACTTACTTCTAGTTGCACTGGTAACTCACACACCCCTGTGACCTGCTTGCACCTAAATGAATCCTCCCATTGTGTTGCAAATACGGAACAACTTTAAAGGAAGGTGACCAAAGTGAACAATATCAGCTATTAATCATTTATCTGGCAGTTATTTTTGACAGAATTTTATTAGAAATAGTCATTGTTTAATGAAGGAAATAGGTTAAGAACACAACTTGTGGGAAACACTACAGAACTTAGAACCTGGGTTAGTATTGATTCTAAGACTTCTAGAACAATGTCTGTATAGAGATGGACAAGCCCCAACTATAATGTTACAGTATGTACCTTCCTGCAGTGTGAGGTGCCATTTCTAGTCAGATGACATCCAGGTGTCCAGGATGAGCCCACCATAAGAAAATAGACTCTGTTGTGTTACCTGTTTGAAATTTTTGGCAGAAGAAAGTAGATCCTAGGGAGGCATTTCTAACCTCGCTCCCCAAGGCACACTATCAGTAAGTTATAGTGATATCCATTGTTGAGCACAGGGGACTTTATCAGTACATTAGTTATTTTGATTTATCTGTGCTGAAGCCTGGATATCACTAACATCTGCACTCTTAGTGTGCCTTGAGGACCGAGGTTGGAAAAGCCTGTCCTAGGGTGTCCAGATTGGAAGAATCCCCACAACAGGCTTCTACTGGGACCAATATCTATATCCTGGCTCAGGGTAGTTGGTGCGTACAGTTACTGTGCTAGTTCCTGGCTCTGGGCGTTTGATACATACAGTCACTGTGCTAGTTCCTGGCTCTGGGAAGTTGGTGGCGCAGTCCCAAATCAAATTATTTATGGTCAATGTTAGGCAAAACCAGTGCAGGCGGCTGCCAATCATTAAATGCATGGACAAACAAAAGTACAAACGTGTCGACCACCTCATAACTGAACTGAAGGATGGCAGATAAAAATATTTTACTTAATTTAATAATGTTTGTTGATTATCTTAATAAGAAACATCTAGGCTGGGGGGGGCTTGAAAAAAAGCTGAGATTCTAGGTCATCGTAATTCGAGAAATTTGGTAGCCACTGGCTTGGTCCATACATGGGTATACCTCCTAACACTGATACATGCAGAACCAGGACAAATAAGTCCAACTCTTGATCCATACAAACCCAGCCCAGATGCTGTTCTTTCTAAATTGGGGCAGCTGGAAGGTATACTGTACACATGCTTAACTAAAAACTCACTTAAAACACCAACAGGAAAATAACATCTAATTTTCATATGAAGGAGCAATACCAGGATGGGCCCACTTAGCTCCTCCCATGAGAAACAGTTTATTACCCCTGAAGAAATATCTTTACCTACCCAATAACGTACCTGCATAACTAAATGTGTTTGCCCCCCCCCCCCCCCCCTCTCTTCCCCTCCATGGGCTCACAATTTTGCATCTATGTAAATGACTCCCAGTAAAAGGTTATATAAGTCATTTTAAAAACTATCTAAAAGTATGACAAAGGACAATATACCAATATTCCAGTTCTTCGCTGCGGTGCGAATGGGTCAGAACTGCGCATGCGCGGTGTACGCATTGCGCACATGTGTCGTTGCCAGGCAACTACAGTCACCGGGCAACGACGCTCACAACTAAAAAAGAAGACGCAGAGCCTAACGCAGGAAGATGGTCAGCGGAGAGGCGGTCCGGGGCGGATACTCACCGTTGGATGCCGTTTTCGGGGAGTGGTCGTCCAAACGCAGGCATGTCCAGGCAAATGGAGGGCGGATGTCTGAAGTCAAAGCCAGGAGGAACGTCACTGGAACCGTTGCACATGGTAAGTAGATCCAGCCTTACTCCTAGGTTGCGGGAAACTTTTTTAGCTTAGCAGGGCTGCACAAGCGAATGCAGCCGTGCTAAGCTAAAATACACTCCCCCATAGGCGTGGATTAGTTGATCGCACCAGCAGCAAAAAGTTGCTGGCTGCGATCAACTCGGAATGACCCCCCCTATATCTCCAGTCCTTTGCTGAGATGATATGCTCATGAGCCAAAACATTATCACCACTCCCATATAAAGTCAGTGAAGCCAGCTATCTCCCTAATGTCAAGGTCAGGAATAAATTAGATGGTAGGCTGACCTTAGTAATAGTAGGTGACGTGTTGGGTGCAGAAGACATGGACAGTTGTGAAGGCCTGAGTTACTTTTATATGGGCCAAATCGTTATGACCTGAAAGGGTCAAAGAGATCTCAAATGGCAAGTCATGTGAGGTGCTCAAGGTCAGCCATGGTGAGTTCCTACCGGCAGAGCTCTAAAGAGAGGGAAAACCGCAAATGAGGTGTAGGGCAGCCAAGAGTCATCGATGTGAGAGGTGCAAAGGAGATCCTATCTGGCATGGACCAACAGAATGGCTACTGTAGCACAAATCACTGAACATTTCACAGTGATGGGATTAATTTGTCACAATACAGAATGCATCAATCCCTGATGCGTATGGGGCTAGGTAACCACAGGCCAGTTACAGTGCCTTTGATAGCCCATGTCCACCACTGACAGCACCAATAATGGTCATATGAGCATCGGAACTGGAGCAAGGACATCTGGTCTGATGCATCATGTTTTCTGTTGTATCATGTGGACGGTTGGTGCATCATTTACCTAGAGAAGAGACTGAGCAAGGATGCATTCTGGGAAGAAAACAAGCTGAAATTGAGTGAGACCCTTTGGGAAATATTCTGCTGGGAAACCCTGCGTCCAGCCATTCATCATCCATCTACCTAAACATTGCTATGGACCAGGTACATCCTTTCATGGCAAAGATAATCTCCGATGAGAATGTCTTTGCCATGAAAGCTATTACACAGATGATTCCCCCTGTATAATAAAAAGACACCACAGGCTACTCCCCTGTAGTATATGTGCTGGCTGACACAATAATGTGTTTATTCCATCTATTGGTCACCAAGACGCTGTTATAGTACATTTGAGGGTGGAACACATGGACTGGAAGTGGTGCACAGAGCGGGAGTCGGGTGTGTCTTCAGCTGGGTGACAGAGGAGCACTGAGGTAAGTAGTAACGGCCTCCTGCTGTCCTGCCTGTAGCCATGGTGCTCCCCACCCCACTATTACGTAACCCTCACATCATCCAATGGCGCCTTCCTAACCTGAGCCGGACGGTGCTCTGCTCATGTGATCTGTGACTGGGGAACCAGGGCCTATCACTAGCCGGACGGTGCTCTGCTCATATGATCTGTGACCGGGGAACCAGGGCCTATCACTAGCCGGACGGTGCTCTGCTCATGTGATCTGTGACCGGGGAACCAGGGCCTATCACTAGCCGGACGGTGCTCTGCTCATGTGATCTGTGACCGGGGAACCAGGGCCTATCACTGCTGGGCACAGGATGAGGCTGGTGACATACAGGGAGGGGAACATGGCTCCAGGGGGCAGAGTCTGTGTGGCCTATCCGCTTCGCTCCTCAGCATCGGGACCAGGGTCAGGCTGGGGCTACCAAGGGACCGATATCTGGGGTAGGGGACAGTGAGTACTTGGTGCTAAGAGGCTCAATACCTAAAAATGATATATGTACAGAATCCGGCACTATTGTTGTAGTGAACACGCCTGCTGCTATGTCCAAAAGGCTGGGTTGACAGCCTGAACAACAACATACAAAAAAATAAGAATTTACTCACCGGTAATTCTATTTCTCGTAGTCTGTAGTGGATGCTGGGAACTCCGTAAGGACCATGGGGAATAGACGGGCTCCGCAGAAGACTGGGCACACTAAAAGAAAGATTAGGTACTATCTGGTGTGCACTGGCTCCTCCCTCTATGCCCCTCCTCCAGACCTCAGTTAATGAAACTGTGCCCGGAAGAGCTGACATTACAAGGAAAGGATTTGGAATCCCGGGTAAGACTCATACCAGCCACACCAATCACACCGTATAACTCGTGATAACCATACCCAGTTAACAGTATGAACAACAACTGAGCCTCATTCAACAGATGGCTCATAACAATAACCCTTTAGTTAAGCAATAACTATATACATGTATTGCAGATAGTCCGCACTTGGGACAGGCGCCCAGCATCCACTACGGACTACGAGAAATAGAATTACCGGTGAGTAAATTCTTATTTTCTCTGACGTCCTAGTGGATGCTGGGGACTCCGTAAGGACCATGGGGATTATACCAAAGCTCCCAAACGGGCGGGAGAGTGCGGATGACTCTGCAGCACTGAATGAGCAAACTCCAGGTCCTCCTCAGCCAGGGTATCAAACTTGTAGAACTTAGCAAATGTGTTTGCCCCTGACCAAGTAGCAGCTCGGCAAAGTTGTAAAGCCGAGACCCCTCGGGCAGCCGCCCAAGAAGAGCCCACCTTCCTTGTGGAATGGGCTTCTACTGATTTCGGATGCGGCAATCCAGCCACAGAATGAGCCTGCTGAATCTTGCTACAGATCCAGCGAGCAATAGTCCGCTCCGTTCTGGAAACATAAATTTTCAAAGCTCGGACTACGTCCAGCAACTTGGAATCCTCCAAGTCCCTAGTAGCCGCAGGCACCACAATAGGTTGGTTCAAATGAAACGATGATACCACCTTAGGGAGAAATTGGGGACGAGTCCTCAATTTTGCCCTTTCCATATGGAAGATCAGATAGGGGCTTTTACATGACAAAGCCGCCAATTCTGACACACGCCTAGCCCAAGCTAAGGCCAAAAGCATGACAACTCCACGTGAGATATTTTAGTTCCATGGTCTTAAGTGGCTCAAATCAGTGGGATTTTAGGAATCCAACACAACGTTAAGATCCCAAGGTGCCACTGGTGGCACAAAAGGAGGCTGAATATGCAGCACCGCTGTAACAACGTCTGAACTTCAGGCAGTGAAGCCAGTTCTTTTTGAGAGAAAAAGGGATAGGGCCGGAATCTTGACCTTTATGGATCCTAATTTTAGGCCCATAGTCACTCCTGACTGTAGGAAGTGCAGGAATCGACCCCGCTGGAATTCCTCTGTAGGGCCTTCCCGGCCACACACCAAGCAACCTATTTTCGCCATATACAGTGAAAAAGTCTTGCTGTCACGTCTTTCGTAGCCTTTATCAGCGTAGGAATAACTGCATCCGGAATGCCCTTTTCCGCTAGGATCCGGCGTTCAACCGCCATGCCGTGAAACGCAGCCGCGGTAAGTCTTGGAACAGACAGGGCCCCTGTTGCAACATGTCCTGTCTGAGAGGCAGAGGCCATGGGTCCTCTGAGAGCATTTCTTGCAGTTCCGGGTACCGAGTCCTTCTTGGCCAATCCGGAGCAAAAGAATATTGTTCACACTCCCCCTTTTATTACAATTTTCTCAGCCCTTGGGTCTGAGAGGAAGAGGAGGGAATACATAGACTGACTGGAACACCCACGGTGTCACCAGTGCGACCACAGCTATCGCCCGAGAGTCCCTTGACCCGACGTAAAACCTTTTTTTTTTTTTTTTTTTGTAAATCTTTTTATTGAGGTGGGACGCCATCTAGTCCACCTGAGGCAGTTCCCATCAATTTGCAAAACTGCGTGAAGACTTCCTGATGAAGTCACCACTTTCCCGGGTGGAGGTCGTGCCTGCTGAGGAAGTCTGCTTCCCAGTTGTCCACTCCCGGAATGAACACTGCTGACAGTGCGCTTACTTGATTCTCCGCCCAGCGAAGAATTCTGGTGGCTTCTACCCTCGCCACCCTGCTCCTTGTGCTGCCTTGGCGGTTTACATGAGCCCCTGCGGTCTGACTGGATCAGAACCAGTTGGTCGCAAAGCAGGAACTCCGCTTGACTTAGGGCATTGTATATGGCCCTTAGTTCCAGGATATTGATGTGAAGGCAAGTCTGTTGACTTGACCACAAACCTTGGAATTTTCTTCCCTGTGTAACTGCCCCCCACCCTCAGAGGCTTGCATCCGTGGTCACCAGGACCCAGTCCTGAATGCCGAATCTGCGGCCCTCGAGAAGGTGAGCCCTCCGCAGCCATCACAGGAGAGACACCCTGGCCCTGGGGGATAGGGTGATTAACCGATGCATCTGAAGATGTGATCCGGACCACTTGTCCAGTAAGTTCCATTGTCCTTGCATGGAACCAGCCGAAGGGGATGGCCTCGTATGATGCCACCAATCTTCCCAGGACTCGAGTGCAGTGATGCACTGACACCTGTTTTGGTTTTCAATAGATTCCTGACCAGTGTCATGAGCTCCTGAGCTCTCTCTATCGGGAGATAAAGCCTTTTCTGGTCTGTGTCTAGGATCATGCCTAGGCGAGGCAGATGAGCTGTAGGAACCAACTGCGACTTCAGAATATATAGAATTCAATCGTGTTGCCATTTCACTTTCAGAGAAAGTGATACACTGTCCAGCAACTGCTCTCTTGATCTCGCTTTTATGAGGAGATCATCCAAGTATGTATTAATAGTGACACCTTGCTTCCGCAGGAGCACCATCATATCCGCCATTACCTTGGTGAAATTGGTAATGACAATCCCGTACCGCAATTCTGAGGTACGCCTGATGAGGTGGATAAATGGGGACATGAAGGTATGCATCCCTTATGTCCCGATTCACGATAAAGTCTCCCCCTTTTCAGGCTTGCAATGACCGCTCTTAGCGATTCCATCTTGAACTTGAACCTTTTCAGGTATATGTTCAGGAATTTTAATTCAATATGGGTCTAACCGAACCGTCTGGTTTCGGGATTACAACATGGTCGAATAATAACACCCTCTTGTTGAAGGAGGGGACCCTTGACCACCACCTGTTGAAGATACAATTTGCGAATTGCAGTTAACACTGGCTCCCTCTCTTGGGGGGAAGCCCACCGGGCCATCGGTGAGGGGGCATCTTCTCACAGTCCAGCCTGTATCCCTGCGACACAATTTCTATTGCCCAGGGATCTAACAGGGAGTGAACCCACTTGTGGCTGAACTTACGAAGCCCCAGCGACATGTGGTGGATTTTTGTGGAGGCCGGGGAGGACTTCTGTTCCTGGGGACTAGCTGTGTTGTACAGCTTCTTTCCTCTGCCCCGGCTCTGACAAGAAAGGACGCACCTCAGACTTTCTTGTTTCTTTTTTCGAAAAGCTGCATTTAATAATGTTGTGCTTTCCTAGGCTGTGCAGGAATATAAGGCAAATTAGCGGAATTACCCACTATAGCTGTGAAGACCAGACCCGAGAACTTTTCTCCACACAATCCTCAGCCTTCCATATGCCTCTTAAGTCGGCATCATCTGTCCACTGTATATTCTACAGGACACGTCAAGCAGAAATCGACATAGCTTTGACTCTAGGACCCAGTATACTCATGTCCCTTTGGGCATGCTTTATAATTATATATCTATCACTTAAGACAACATCTTAATATATTTATATGCATACTAGGGTCTCAATCTCTGCTGATAAGGTACCTGTCCATGCTGCCACAGCGCTATAAACCCATGCCGACCCAATCGCCGGTCTGGGTAGTATACTAGAATGTGCACACTATCTGCAGGATCCCTGGGAATAGCTAGTGCAAACAGGACACCCAAGGGGAAGATTCTCAACACATCCTGGCCCTAGTGGGGAAAGGATACAGCCTGAGAATTCTTTTGTGGGAAGCTGCCATCTCTTGTCTGGAGATTCCCGCTTTTTTCCTCATGAGAGGAGGGAAATTTACCTCAGCATTCTTCCCCTTAACATGTGTACTCTCGTGTCAGGGACAGATGAGTCATCAGTGATATGCAAATCATCTTTTATTCCAATAATCATATATTGAATATTTTTTTAGCCCTCTTGGCTGTAACTTTGCATTATCATAGTCAACAGTGGAGTTAAACTCTGTGTCGATACCAGTGTTTGTTATTTTGGATAGTGAGCATAGAGAGACTCTGAAGGTCTCTGTGACATAGGGACAGACCAGGGTAGATTTCCTTTCTGTTACCTAACCTTTTGTGCAATAATTTTACCTCAGCACTTACACATATCCAAACAGGTGTCGGCGTTGTCGACGGAAACACCCTCCCACACACATATACGCTCTATCACCTCCTTAGAGGAGCCTTTTACCTCAGACATGTCGACACACGCGTACCAACACCACACATACAGGGGATGCTCTATTTGAAGACAGTTCCCCCACCAGGCCCTTTGGAGAGACAGAGAGAGAGTATGCCAGCACACACCCCAGCGTTATATAACCCAGGGATTACACTACAACTCAGTGTTTACCCAGTAGCTGCTGTATATACAAATTCTGCGCCTAAATTTATGTGCCCCCCCCCCCTCTCTTTTCACCCTTTGTGTACCAGGATGCTGCAGGGGAGAGCCTGGGGAGCTTCCTTCCAGCTGAGCTGTGAAGAGAAAATGGCGCCGGTGTGCTGAGGAAGAAGGCCCGACCCCCTCAGCGGCGGGCTTCTGTCCTTTTATGTACTTTAATGGTGGGATTTTTTACACATATACAGTGCTAGACTGTATTATGTGTGTTTTTATTGCCAAAAGGTAATCTAATTTGCACCCAACAGTGACCGGAGTGTGTGGTGTGCTGTGGGAGCAATGGCGCACAGCTGCAGTGCTGTCCGCTACCTTAATGAAGACAGGAGTCTTCAGTCGCCGTTTTCGTCGTGTCTTCTGGCTCTGCAAAGGGGACGGCAGCGCGGCTCCGGGAACGGACGATCGAGGTCGGGCACTGTGTTCGATCCCTGTGGAGCTAATGGTGTCCAGTAGCCTTAGAAGCACAAGCTAGCTGCAAGCAGGTAGGTTTGCTTCTCTCCCCTCAGTCCCTCGTAGCAGTGAGTCTGTTGCCAGCAGATCTCACTGAAAATAAAAAACCTAACAAATACTTTCTTTTCTAGCAAGCTCAGGAGAGCCCACTAGGTGCATCCAGCTCTGGCCGGGCACAGATTCTAACTGAGGTCTGAAGGAGGGGCATAGAGGGAGGAGCAAGTGCACACCAGATAGTACCTAATCTTTCTTTTAGATGGCCCAGTCTCCTGCGGAGCCCGTCTATTCCCCATGGTCCTTACGGAGTTCCCAGCATCCACTAGGACGTCAGAGAAATACAAGGACAGCGCTGGCACATTCACATTAAAATAATGTTTTTAATAACCCATATAAAACATTCAGGTACCCAATATTTCTCATTAGATATAATTAAAATATATACTTCATATCATTGATACCATATTGCTATCTTGTTTTGCCAGCCAGAGAATATTGCACAATCCTAATTATATAGAAAAGCATGCAGCTAAACACTTAACCTAAGCAATCTCATACAACCCTATTGTCACAATTGTAACCTTTTTTAGCAGCCCGTTACAATAGTAGCTGATGTTTGGAATTTAGTGCCTGTATAGCTATTTAACAAGACTCCTTTTTCCTTCCAGGTGGCAGTTGACTGCACAATTTCTAAAGCAGTCTCTGCACAGAGTTTCCCCGTATACTATAAACTGGTATTGGATGTTATTTCCAGCTTTATAATTATTCAAAGTCCCCGCTCATCAGAGCCATAGGATTGGTCAACTAAGTGTTAATTTACGGCTTTGCATGTGCTTAAATACCTCTCCCGGCTATCGCTTCAAAAAATAGCCTTATCCGGAGTCCACTGTGTGATGGATAGTAGGTGAGATGTCCAATCCTTTGCATATGGGGGGTAATTCCAAGTTGATCGCAGCAGGACATTTTTTAGCAGTTGGGCAAAGCTCGATTCGCACATGCGTATACATTGTTGCGGTTCATGACTCGTTTTGACTACATTCCCGCACTCTCGTTTACGGGATTCTATGCGTTCCATACCAGTGTAGCTCATCTAATTTATGCAACTATTTAAGCTGCATCCTCCCACTACAACATATATATTCTCTGGCTTCAACGACCATTATTTATGTATCAAATAAAAATATACATGTATAAACAAATATACTTTTATATGTAGCAAGAAGATATATGACATTAAAACAATAAGCTGCTGCACACGTACTACTACTCTAGACCATAGTAAGAGTGAATGCACATACATAAAAACAATATTAATATTAAAAATAAAAAATATATAATATGAAGATAAAATTAAAAATACTAATACTAATAATAATAAAAAAAGAATAAAATAAAAATAGAAATAGAGACACAGATAAATCCATCATTAATTGTTTAGTTGGTTCACTCTCCTTTCACCTATAGACTATATATATATGGTATAATGTCAATAGACATATAGTCTTAACCACACCATACTATATCTAATATTTTTAAATGATCAGTTCCTAACTTTCTCCCGCCACTCCATCCTAAGGTTCATTTTATCCATACACACATCCATGTATATAGATCAGATCCGAGGAACACCCCACTACCATCTATTAGCCTAGCTATATAATATATCATCCCTAATAGCTACGCATTAGGTTACAAAAACATAATGCTACCCTATATGCATAATTATATACCACTAAGCTCCACAGTATAATTTAATCCACCAGGCGTCAGGGTATCCATTCTAAAGATCCAGTATGCTTCCCGTCTACACAGCACACTGTATCTATCACCTCCCCGTCTAGTTTTCATTTGTTCCACAGCCAACATATTGATATTCTTAAAATCTGTACCCTGACAGTTTACCACATGACTCGACAATGGGTGTTTTGCTTTCCTTATAACATTTCTTCTGTGCTCCATATATCTTATGTAGAGAGTACGTGTCGTGCGGCCAACATATTGTTTGCCGCATGGACATGTAATCGCATAAATTACATATGTACACATGCAATTTAGGAAATATTTAATTTTAATACCTGGAACGGATATTGGGGGCTGCAACCCATAATATAACCCCAGTAAGGTATGGGGTAACTCAGAACCACCTGCTGTGCTACTGTGATTAAGGCACAGATAATGGACATCTCAGGGCTTACACTATCCGGCACACACTACTGCACAAGAGGAAGGCTGAAAGTAGTATTCGCATATTATTGCGCCTTCAACTCTGTCAATGGGCGCTAGAGTGGACGCAACACCTTCCATGTCTAAATCGCACACCCTATACCTAATGGAAATTCAGAATCCTCCAATAGACAGAAAGAAAAAAATAGGATTTAAATATACCTACCGGTAAATCCTTTTCTCGTAGTCCATAAGGGATATTGAGGACAGAATTAGTAGGATGGGGTATAGACGGGTCCAGAGGAGCAAGTGCACTTTAAAATTCTTCCACTGGATGTGATGGCTCCTCCCCTCTATGCTTCCTCCTACTGCGAAGTTATAGGTAACAGTGCCCGAAAGAGAATGACATACTTGAGAGAAGGAACATAACAACAACAGGTGTGGTGAGAGTTAAACACCAGCACACCAATACATAACTTAGCCAGCAAGGTCTGGCAACATTAACAGCAACAGCTGAACAGGAACACATAACAGAGAACCTGCAGAAAGTCTCCGCACAGAGGCGGGCGCCCAATATCCCTTATGGACTACGAGAAAAGGATTTACCGGTAGGTATATTAAAATCATCTATATTCCAAATGTATGTTCAAATCATTTGTTAAACAGTTTTGTGATTTATGCTTTTGTTTGTAATTTAAAATACCTGTGTTTCAAAGCTTGGTCAGTGCCGCATATTTAATTAAGGCTGACTGGGCTGGTGTTTGTTTAGTCAAACACTGTGTAATGTAACACCTTTGATTAGTGGGACATTTGCCTCAGCTGTAGTTGGGTCAATTTCCCATAGTATATCTGTAACTTCAACCATGCACAGCTGTGCCTGTCAGCTGTACTTTCCAATACTCCAAGCGTTCCTTCTCTAAGCGTTTTGAAAATGAACAGTTAAAAAAAACATTTGAACAAACATTGAACAGCATCAAGAAAGAAATCTGGAACATTATGTGGCCTCTCCTCACCTCTGCCATGAGAACACCAGGACCAATGCCTACTACTTCTGTGTCCAAGAACATCATGACTGCCCCCGGGACTACCCCTGAAGCTGAGCAGGGAACTGAGGGACGTGCACGTCAGGACCAGACTTTGCTGGGTCAGTTCCATTGGACATTAGTGTGCACCCCACATTCTCACACCCACCCGCACTGCTCCCCACACTCTCACACCCACCCGCACTGCTCTCATGAGACCAGAACATTTATCTTTTTCACAAAATAATGTTAGTGCAGTTTTCCTGCAAATGTGTCTTTCTCTTCTCTATCTTCTTACACGGTACTTCCACTCCACTGTGTGCTATTCCTGCAATGTCTACCTCCATTGGTTGCACACCCTGCCAGCAGTAACCTATGCAGTGCGCCCCACATGGCTGCCTCGGATGGTTCCTCCGTGGGCGGGGTGTGCTTCATTTGGATCTTTCCATGCAGGGTATAGCATACTCCTTACACACGTGTCAGTTCTCCCATACATGCATTTGGCACCTGTATGGCTCATCTCCCACTGTGTAACCTTGTAGTGCGCCCAACATGGCTGCCTTATCTGGTGCGCTTGTGGATGGGATGAAAAATGCGTGGACCTGATGTTTTTATTGGAACCCTACGCTGAACTTTAGGACTCTGCAATCTCCCTATTTTGTGTTCTCTTCTAGGGGTGGACTATTCCACCCTGGGTAATCCTATGCAGTGCGCCTAAGATGGCTGCCGCACCTGGTGCCTTGTGAGGGTGGAATACACAACCCCTGGAGGTTATTACTCAAAATGCCTACACCAATCATGCATTATTCTTTCTGTGTCTTTGTCTGTGTGGTTTATCTTTTGATGTAATACTTAAATCTTCTGTATTATGTGCATTGTGTGAGTTCTACTTGGCGCCGCGGATGGCTGCCTCGGTGCTGCTCTGCCAAGCAGCCTTAGTTTTTAGTCTTAAATGTATAATATGTCTACTGTACAGTTGCATATGTGCAGTATGAACTCATATGTGTAATGTTTGTAATGTATGCTACATTTTTCCTCCATGTTGCTGCTTGGCGATGCATTGTACCACAAAGAATTCCTAGTGTACGTGAGTACACCTGGCCAATAAAGCTGATTCTGATCCTATTTTCTCTAGCATTCATAAGGAATATTGGGGACAGAATTAGTACGATGAAGATGTTCCAAAGCTGCGGGAACGGGTGGAAACAACTGCAGCACCGTCTGCCCAAACTGGGTATCCTCTTTCGTCAGGATATCAAATTTGTAGAACTTCACAAAGGTTTTAGTCCCCGACCAGGTAGAAGCTCGGCATAGTTGTAGGGCCGAGACTCCACGGGCAGCCGCCCAGGAAGAGCTCACCAATCTAATATAGTGGGCTTTCAGAGACTGTGGAACCGGTAAGGCTGCTGATGCATAAGCCTGTTGGATAGTAAGCTTAATCCAACGAGCAATGGACTGCTTTGAAGCAGGGCAACCCCTTTTTTCATGCATCATACAGCACGAACAAGGAAACCGTCTTCCTGACCCAAGCCGTCCTTTTGACATAGATCTGCAAGGCTCGTACAGCATCCAATGCCTCCGGACTAGAAGCTGTATCAGAACTGGATGGAATCACAATAGGTTGATTCAAGTGAAACGCGGAGACCACCTTCGGCAGGAACTGCTGTTGAGTCCTGAGCTCTGCTCTGTTCTTGTAAAAGAGCAAGTACTGACTTTTGCACAACAAGGCCCCCAATTCTGAGACATGCCTAGCAGAAGCCAGGGCCAGTAACATCACAGTTTTCCACGAGAGGTATTTATCCTCTACCATCGTCAGAGGTTCAAACCAGGAAAACTGTAGAAAGCGTAACATAACATCCAGATCCCAAGGTGCCGTAGGGGGCACAAAGGGAGATTGTATATAAAGAACACCTTGCAACAAGGTCTGAACTTCCGGCAAGAGAGCCAACTTCTTCTGGAAGAAGGTGGAAAGAGCTGAAATCTGGACCTTAATGGATCCCAGAAGTAAGCCCTTATCCACTCCAGCCTGCAGGAAACAGAGGAACCTTCCTAAGTGGAATTCCGCAGAGGGATATGTGCGTTCCTCGCACCAAGAGACATATCTCCGCCAGATATGATGATAGTGTTTTGACGTCACAGGTTTTCTGGCTTGTACCATAGTGGCAATTACCTTTTTGTAAATCCCTTTGTGACCTAGGATGTTCCGTTTAACTTCCATGCCGTCAAACGAAGCTGCCATAAGTTCGGGTAGACGAACGGTCCTTGTTGAAGAAGATCCCTTCTTAGTGGTAGAGGCCAAGGGTCCTGTATGGACATGTCCAGTAGAGCCGCAACCATGCTCTTCGGGCCCAATCAAGATTGCTTCCACTCTTTGATGTCTCATCCGCTTGAGCACCATTGGGATCAGAGGAATCAGAGGAAACAGGTAGACCAGCCGGTATGACCAAGGCGAAGTCAGCGCATACACTGCGCTCGCCTGAGGGTCCCTGGTTCGTGAGCAATAGCAGCAAAGCTTCTTGTTGAGACGTTAGGCCATCAAGTTGATCTGTGGGCAACCCCACCTGTCGATGATCAGTTGGAACACCTGTGTGTGTAGTCCCCACTCCCCTGGGTGGAGGTCTTGGTGACTTAGGAAGTCTGCCTCCCAGTTGTCCACTCCCGGAATGAAGATTGCGGACAGCGCTCTTGCATGTTTTTCTGCCCAGAGGAGTATTCTTGACACTTCTCGCATTCAGGCCCTGCTTTTTGTCCCTCCTTGTCGATTGATGTATGCCACTGCCGTGGCGTTGTCCAACTGCACCTGGATTGCCCGATCCCTTAGTAGAGGAGACCCCTGAAGTAGAGCATTATGGATAGCCCGAAGTTCCAGAATGTTGATTGGAAGAAGGGCCTCCTGCCCTGGAACTGCGCCCCTTGGGTGATAGCTCCCCATCCTCGTAGACTCGCATCTGTCGTGAGGAGGATCCAATCCTGAATCCCGAAGTTTCGGCCTTCCAGGAGTTTGGAAGACTGTAGCCACAGGAGTGAAATCCTGGCTCGGGGTGACAGCTGAATCATCCGGTGCATCTGAAGATGGGAACCGGACCATTTGTTCAGGATGTCCAATTGGAAGGGTCTGGCGTGGAACCTTCCATACTGTATCGCCTCGTAGGAGGCCACCATCTTTCCCAATAATTTTTTGCAAAGACGGACAGAGACTCGAGCAGGTCTGAGTACCATGCAAACCATTTCCTGGAGTGTTCTCGCTTTGTCCTTGGGGTGGAACACTTACTGTGCTACAGTATCCAGTAGCATGCCCAGAAACAGGAGCCGCTGAGACGGTTCCAGGTGGGACTTCTGTAGATTGAGGATCCACCCGTGGTGAGACAGAAGTTGGGTAGTGCGATCTATGTGGAGCTTGCTTTTATCAGGAGATCGTCCAGGTATGGAATCACATTGACTCCCTGGACCCTAAGCTGAAACATAATTTCCACCATCACCTTCGGGAACACTCTCGGAGCTGTAGACAGGCCGAAGGTTAATGCCAGAAATTGGTAGTGATCATTCAGCAGGGCAAATCACAGATAGGCCTGATGAGGAGTCCAAATTGGGATATGTAGGTAAGCGTCCTTGATATCAAGGGACAGTAGGAATTCCTGTGGTTCCAGGCCTGCGATCACCGCCCTCAAAGATTCCATCTTGAATTTGAAAACCTTCAGGTAAGGATTCAAGGATTTCAGATTCAGAATGGGTATCACAGACCCGTCTGGTTTCGGTACTACAAACAGACTGGAGTAGTAACCCTGTCCTTATTGCAGTAGTGGTACTGGGACAATGACATGGGACTGTACCAACTTCTCTATGGCCAGTAGTAGCGTACCATGCCTACTTACCAAAACTGGTAAGCCTGATTTGAAAAATCATTGGGGAGGAGTACCGTCGAACTCCAGCTTGTAGCCCTGAGAGATAAAGTCCCTTACCCAAGCATCTTGGCAAGAACCATCCCAGATTGGACATCATTATTTACCTTCCAAGTGTCTCCCGAGACTGGCCCAGCGTTCCAAAACAGGATTCCATCTGCGCTGTCTGCGTGCAGCGCGCTGTATACATTCACCTCAAGTCTCTTCCTGTGATCCCGCAGCGCTGTCATGGCAACCTTACAGTTTAGTTACACTGTTTTAAAGAATGGCGTCTCCTGCCCTCCGCCGCCATTACTGCTGTTTACCACATGCAATATACAGACTTTCCCTCCAAATGCAAACATGGGCGCAGCCATGTTTTTCCTCATCACATGTCCTTTCACAACCTATCCGCTGCACTCTGGACTCTGCCTAATTATCCAGCCAATGCCTGCTTACCAGCTGGTATAAATATCCTGCTCCTGGGCTGGATAATCGTCAGTGCTTTGGTTGTCTAACCTATACACATGTCTCTCCTGCTTGTGGATTCTACTGCTTGTTTCTCCAGGTATTCCAGCTACTGTGATTCACCTCCACTAAGAGACCCGCACCTGTTTCCATCCTGCGGTGCAGCCTGACTTCTGCAGTGTTCCAGACCCTAGAAAACCAACAATTGCTGGGTCTCAGGATCAGACACCAGCTTCCTGCTTCCAGTATTGATCCTGCTTCGCTTCCAGATTCCAGCGGTGTCCTGGTATCGTTTTTAACTTCTCCCTTCTACAGCACCGCTCTCCATACTCCACAGCATACTTACCATGGCCTACCAGCTTTCCACAGTGCTCCTGAGTCATTGGTATTCTGCTAGCGGTGCTCCACAGTGTCTTCAGTTTATTTCAACATCATCAGCGGTATTCCTATATCGCATGCATCAGTGACCATTCTACCATTGAACCACAGCGTCCATCGATGCTCACCAACGGACTCTAAATCTACAGTGGTGAGTTCTGCACAGCTTTCATTCATACCGGTTCCATCCGGCACTCTGCAATTACCAAGTACCATCTACTTCTTTGCAACTGTGTTGCTCCAGCCTCTGTATACCATCTGCTGGGCAGTACCAGTTAATACCTCTCCTCAGCGGTTAGCTTTGGCATACGGACTTACCATCTCCAGTTCTGGCAAGGACTCTAATATTCTGTTCTGCAAGCCACAGCACTAATTACCCCTGCACTTCTAGGAACTGTACTGTAATTTACCACTGCACATCTTTTGTGACGTTTTGCATATCTTAGGGGCCTTAAGCTGTGTGTTCAATAAAACGGACTTTACCTTTTTACAACTTCGTTGTCGTGGTCACGCCTTCGGGCAAATGGTACTAGAGCTCCGGTATGTCTAGGAACCCAATACTACCTCCCTGGTTCACCTACACGTCAGCCCCTACATCTGAGGCTTCCCCAGGTTAGCCTCAGCCCTCAGTTGTAACATGTATCAGCAATCCAATGACGTAACCATATGGCTCTGTGCGCACACAGCCATAGCCATGGTTCTAGCATTAATAGTGCCAATCTCTTTTAGGGAGTCACAGTAGACTCTTGCCGTGTCCTGAATGCGAGTCAGGAAAGCAACAGTATTGACTAAGGTCCTATCACCCAACAGACCTTCCTTTATTTGACTAGCCCAGGAATGGATTGCATGTGTTATACAGAAACCTGCAATGACCGTCCTTTGTGCTACGCCTGCAGCAATGTAAATAGATTGTAGAGTGGTCTCTATTTTCCTATCTGCTGGGTCCTTTACCATAAGGTAGCCCGGAGCAGGGAGCACCGCCTATTTAGAAAGGCGAGAGACTGAGAAGTCTACTGCTGGAGATTATTCCCAAAACATTCTGCCCTCAGCGGCATAGGGGAAGGTATTCAAAAACCTTTTTGTCACTTGATATTTTTTATCTGGATTCTTCCAGGCTAGTTTAAATAAATTATCCAATTCTGTGGAATCAGGCAATGTGACTTTTGGTTTCTCTTGAGGGAGGAAAAATGACTGCTGAGTATTTGCATCCCCCAGGGGGAGCTTGGACACCTCCCCAATATCCAATACGAGGGGTTCAATACCCTGAATCGGGGTGGGATCCCCACTTATGGGGTCCCCATCATCATGTATATCATCAGTATCATCTGATAGGAGTGCTGGTAGAGCAGGTTTCTGTGAAGCAGGCAGGAGGGACGCTTAGCAGTAACTGCTTGTTGCAATTCTTGTGTCTTGTTTGCAGTTGCAGTGAGCTGAGATGACATATCAGACATCATAGTTTTTATAGACCCCAACCAGGGGGGCTCTGCATTCTCCCCCACATTAGTATCAGCATGAGATGACTGACTACACTGCTCACATGATAATGAGCTGTATGTACTAGGAGAGAACCTGGCATTACAAGACTTCTATTTTACCATAGTGATTAGAAAAACAGGTATAATATACACACACAATACAGCCTGATATTATATATGACAAGCCTGCCCTATTGAATGTGAGAGGAGACAGAGAAGAGAGACTCCAGCGCACCCAACACTGACCGGCCCCAGTGAGGTTGTCAGCGTTTGATATATATGTGTAACCTCAGGGGATTATTGTGCACAATGATAGCGTCTCCCCCTCCCCCCTCTCTATACCCGGTACCAGTGTATACAGGGGCAGTTCTGGAGGAGCTGTGTAGGCTGCTGCAGCTGCTGCTCATGCAGAGGAAGACGCCAAAATGCCGCTGAGCCTGCTCTCATGTAGCTCCGCCCCCCAACATGGCGCCGGAGCTACTGCTGTATATTTATACTGGCCATGTCTCCTTTAACATGTACAACCTCACATAAATGCTTGGTTCACTCTAGTTAGCCAGTCTCACGCAGGAACTATAATGGGTCCTCCCCCAGGAGGGACTCGAACGCCTGACCCGCGCTTCAGCCACACATTAGACCGCGGGAGCCCCCTAGCGGGGCCCCTGGTTGGTACTCACCACTGATGATCACCTTCACGCAGTGTTAAGGGTTTGCGGCATGCTGCGGCTGCGACAGCCAAGGATCCATGCCTCGCTGAACAAACAGCCCCTCAGGACGGCGGCCCTGCAGCGGGAAAGTGGCTCTGCACCTCAAGAGGCCGGTGACCGTCTCCCCCATAACTCCCACAGCACAGGTATGCTGTTGCCCAAACAGCATACCGAAATAAATAAAACTTAGACATAAAATGAAGAAAAACTCTGGAGCTTTAGAGTGTGCATCCTCTCCTGAGGGAACTTTATCTAAACTGAGCTGTAGGATGGGGCATAGAGGGGAGGAGCCAGCACACCCAGTGAAGAATTTTAAAGTGCACTTGCTCCTTTGGACCCATCTATACCCCATCGCACTAATTCTGTCCCCAATATCCCTTACGGATGCTAGAGAAATAACACAAATCATTCCAGCTCAGCCCTTTAACAAAAAATATGTGAGAAATTAGATTTATTTGTAAGATAAATAACTTTCCATCTGCATATATACAAATTTTATATAGTGTTAATAAAGTATAGTTTTATCAAGATTCGATTACTGTCATGTTACACATTCTCATGTGTGTGAAGTTTCTGATGTCTAACAACAGATGATTTATCTCTAAAACATTTCCCACACTCAGAACATGGAAATGGTTTCTCACCTGTGTGACTTCTCTGATGTGCAACAAGATGTGACTTCTGTGTAAAACTTTTCCCACACTCAGAACATGGAAATGGTTTATCACCTGTGTGACTTCTCTGATGTGTAACAAGATATGATTTATCGGTAAAACATTTCCCACACTCAGAACATGGAAATGGTTTCTCACCTGTGTGACTTTTCTGATGTTTAACAAGACGTGAGTTGTATGTAAAACATTTCCCACACTCAGAACATGGAAATGGCTTGTCATCTGTGTGACTTCTCTGATGTGTAACAAGATATGATTTATCAGTAAAACATTTCCCACACTCAGAACATGGAAATGGTTTCTCACCTGTGTGACTTCTCTGATGTTTAACAAGATGTGAGTTGTATGTAAAACATTTCCCACACTCAGAACATGGAAATGGCTCGTCACCTGTGTGACTTCTCTGATGTGTAACAAGATCTGATTTATCAGTAAAACATTTCCCACACTCAGAACATGGAAATGGTTTCTCACCTGTGTGACGTCTCTGATGTTTAACAAGACTTGAGCTGTGTGTAAAACATTTCCCACACTCAGAACATGGAAATGGCCTCTCACCTGTGTGACTTCTCTGATGTGCAACAAGATCTGACTTGTGTGTAAAACATTTCCCACACTCAGAACATGGAAATGGCTTCTCACCTGTGTGACTTCTCTGATGTGCAACAAGATGTGACTTGTGTGTAAAACATTTCCCACACTCAGAACATGGAAATGGCCTCTCACCTGTGTGACTTCTCTGATGTGCTACAAGACGTGAGTTGTATGTAAAACATTTCCCACACTCAGAACATGGAAATGGCTTGTCATCTGTGTGACTTCTCTGATGTGTAACAAGATATGATTTATCAGTAAAACATTTCCCACACTCAGAACATGGAAATGGTTTCTCACCTGTGTGACTTCTCTGATGTTTAACAAGATGTGAGTTGTATGTAAAACATTTCCCACACTCAGAACATGGAAATGGCTCGTCACCTGTGTGACTTCTCTGATGTGTAACAAGATCTGATTTATCAGTAAAACATTTCCCACACTCAGAACATGGAAATGGTTTCTCACCTGTGTGACGTCTCTGATGTTTAACAAGACTTGAGCTGTGTGTAAAACATTTCCCACACTCAGAACATGGAAATGGCCTCTCACCTGTGTGACTTCTCTGATGTGCAACAAGATCTGACTTGTGTGTAAAACATTTCCCACACTCAGAACATGGAAATGGCTTCTCACCTGTGTGACTTCTCTGATGTGCAACAAGATGTGACTTGTGTGTAAAACATTTCCCACACTCAGAACATGGAAATGGCCTCTCACCTGTGTGACTTCTCTGATGTGCTACAAGACGTGAGTTGTATGTAAAACATTTCCCACACTCAGAACATGGAAATGGCTTGTCAACTGTGTGACTTCTCTGATGTGTAACAAGATTTGATTTATCGGTAAAACATTTCCCACACTCAGAACATGGAAATGGTTTCTCACCTCCCTTAGCTGGATGATTGGTTATAAGCTGTGCGGTCTGTGTAAAACATCTGTCATCTATAGAACAGGGAAATATTTTATCTACTGTCAGAGCTGTAGAAGATGACCCAATATCAGTGTTATCAGAACATTCCCTCTGATTAGAGGGACCACATGACACAAGCACATTGTGAGGTACAGGAGGTACGAGTAGGGCAGTAGGGGTTTCTCCAGGAGAATCTTGTGTGATGTCATCATCTTCTATTTTACAACCTGAAGATGAAATTAGATTTTCTTCCGAGATATTCCTTCTGTTACATTCATCTGTTGGGAATAAGTGTACAGAAAATTGAATGTCTCTCCATAATAAGGTACAATTTATAATATTCCCCAGTGGAGTGCTACTGGGTTCAGATATGGCAAATGAGGGGTCCAATTTCTGATGTCAGACTCAGAGGAATGCTCCTCCAGCCATAATATGATGGCTCCAGACCTGTAGGGTGATGCATTGTCTTCCTGAAAGAGCCTGCTCCCATCTAAGTGACTGCAGAATGTACCTACTATCAAGCCTCATTCAGAGACTCTTACATTGCGATATTCTGCCATCTTCACTAGAAATTATACGCCAATGGATCACAAAGATATCTGCCTAGATATAGTACTTCCACTGCAGAAGATAGAAATGTAATGCAAGGTGTGGTGACATGTACTGGGAATGGAAGCAGATCCCTTCAGCCCCACACTGAATCAGAAGCTCATCAACACCATCTTTGCTGATACTGCCGCACAATTTACAGTGGCAGAGGAAAGAATTGCCTTATAACAGTGTTTCCCAAACTTTGTTGAATCATCGCACCCTAGTGCTGGACCACCAACCTGAAGCACCTCTGGAAGTGCCTCACGGCACCAAGTTTGGGAACTACTGCCTTAAAATATAATATATAAATCTAAAAATAACTAATTAAACTGGTATCCGGTCTTTAGGTCGTCAGTCACTAGTTTGACAACTGAAGGTCAACAGTAAGTAGGTCGACACTGACCGAAGGCTGACACATGTCTAGGTCAACATATATGGAAGGTCGACATGGTCATTAGGTTGACGTGGGCATGGTTGACACACAAAAGGTCAACAAAGTTTTTTTAGGGTTTTTGGGTGGTTTCAGGATATAAGATTGCTGAGCTATTTCTAGAAAGGGAGGAATACATCCCAATTTACTGAGTGAAAATGTGTTTGGTGTGTTTGAAAAAAAGGGAGATTTTGGGGAGAATGGTGTGATACAATAGGTGGAAGATGGGATACTATACGGATAGGTCAATATAAATTTGTTGATTTGGCCACTGAAGGTCCCTGCGATCTGTCTGATTTTGTTTCTGCAGCCTGTATGAGAGCTCATTTGACTGCATGTTGTGGGTTCACAGCAACAGGTTAAAAATGCAAATTCAACACTTGGAATCACCTCTAGACCCTTTGCTTGCTAAATTGATGAAGAAATATAAGTTATGGTAAGAACTTATCGTTGATAACGGTATTTCTCCTATGTCCACAGGTTCAACAGGATAACAATGGGATATGATGGAGCTACAGCGGATTGGCACCAAACGATCATAAGCTTTCAGTCCTCCCAGGATGCAATGGACTCGTCCATATATCCCCGCCCACTGTCTCAGGCAAATCAGTTGTATTCCAAAGCATTTAGGCAGGAGCATCATGTAGAGCCCTATTCAGGCGAGAAGAACACACATTGCACACCCTTCCATGCAAGAGGGAAGAGTTTAGCGAGTATAAAGATCCCCAAATCAGTTGCATCAGGGTGGGATCCCTGTGGAACCTGTGGACATAGGAGAAATACCGTTATCAACGGTAAGTTCTTACCATAACGTATATTTCTTCGGCTGGGTCCACAGATTATCCACAGGATAACAATGGGATTTCTCAAAGCAATTTAGCCCAAAGCAATTTAGTGGTGGGTATACTCCTGATTGGACAGGAGAACCTTGCGCCCGAATTTAGCGTCATGAGAGGCAAAAGTATACAAGGCATAATGTCTAATGAAAGTGTTAATGGAAGACCATGTGGCTGCTTAACATATCTGTTCTGCTGAAGCACCATGTTGTGCTGCCCATGAAGGACCTACCTTACGAGTAGAGTGAGCAAGACATTAGCCGGAACAGGGAGATCAGCTTGAGAATACGCTTCTGAAATCGTCATTCGAAGCCATCTTGCTAGCGTCTGTTTAGTAGCAGGCCATCCTCTCTTGTGAAATCCGTAAAGAATGGAGAGAATCTGTCTTTCTGATGGCACTGGTACGATCCACATAGTTCCTTAATGCCCGAACTACGTCTAGCGACACTTCTCCCGCAGACAGTCCCGATACCTGAAAACCGGGACTATAATTTCTTCATTAAGGTGGAATTTAGACATCACCTTAGGAAGATACCCAGACCTAGTTCTGAGAACTGCTTTATCTGGATAAAAAAATCAGTAAAGGAGAACGGCATGACAGCGCTCCTAAATCTGACACTCTTCTAGCTGATGTCATAGTCAGTAGAAAGAGAACTTTAGCAGTCAACAATTTCAGATCCACTTTATTAAGTGGTTCAAACAGAGCAACTTGAAGGGCTTTGAGAACTAGACTTAAGACCCAAGGCACTGCCGGAGGAAGAAAAAGCCGGTTGAATGCGCAGCATTCCCTGGAAAACAGTACGCACATCCTGTAATTTGGCAATTTTCTTTTGGAACCATACAGTCAATGCTGATACTTGCACTCTCAAGGAAGCCACCTTCAAACCCTTATCCATTCCTGCTTGAAGGAAATCTAAGACCCTGAAAACTTGGAAAGATTTTGGGTCTATATTTCCTTTACTGCACCAATGAATATAGGTCTGCCATATTCGGTGATAAATGCGAGCTGAGGAGGGTTTCCTTGCTTTGAGCATTGTTTAAATTACCTGTTGTGAGAATCCTCTTGACTTCAGGATAGAGGTTTCAAGAACCACGCCGTCAACGACAGTCGATCCAGCTGCCTGTGATAACAAGGACACTGCATCAGTAGATCTGGACGTTGAGGGAGCAGAATTGGAGCATCCATTGACATACTTTGCAGATCTGTGTACCAATGCCTTCTGGGCCAAGCCGGAGCTATTAGAATCACGGCACCCTTTTCTTGCTTTATTTTCCACACCACCTTGGGTAGCAAGATGATCGGAGGAAACAGATATGCCAGATGAAAATCCCATTTCATTGATAGAGCGTCCAGAAAGATCGCTCCGGGATCCTTTGTTCTTGACCCGTATGCTGGCACTTTGTTGTTCAGATGGGACGCCATGAGATCTATCTCTGACAAACCCCACTTGTCTACCAGAGTCTGAAAGACTTCCGGGTGTAGAGCATATTCGCTTGCTTGAATGGCGTGTCGACTGAGAAAATCCGCTTCTCAGTTTAGGACTCCCGGAATGAACACTGCGGACAATGCTGGAAGATGGAGTTCTGCATATTTTAGTATGTGACTTACCTCCTTCATTGCTTTTTTGCTGCGAGTCCCTCCCCGATGGTTGAGGTACGCTACTGCCGTTGCATTGTCTGAGCGGATCTGGACTGGTTTTCCTTGCAAAGTGTCTTTTGCCTGAATCAGTGCCATGTATATGGCCCGATGCTCCAACAGGTTTATTAGCAGGCAACTTTCTTCTGTGGTTCACTGTCCTTGGAACCATAATTTTCCGGACACTGCTCCCCAGCCCTGAATACTGGCATCTGTTGTCAGGATCTCCCAATCGGATATCCAAAAGGGTCTCCCCTTGTCTAGATTGGATGTCTTACTTTTTCTGAAAGTACTATGGTATGTTACTTTATCGTCTGATGTACTCCATTCCATTTGGACAGAATCAGATGCTGCAGAGGTCTTGAGGGGAACTGTGCCTACTCCACCATGTCGAATGTTGAATTGATAATATTTGACTGTGTAACAACTCCTGAGTCCTTAACTGCACCTTGGATATTTTGTTCCGAGGGAAAAATATTTTCTGCAGACTTGAATCCAGTAAAGCCCCCAAGTTAATCATCTGTTGTGATGGAATCAGAGATGACTTTGCCCAATGTATGAGCCATCCGTGGCTCTGTAGACAAGTTATTGTCTGCTGGAGATGGCCCAAGCACAATTCCTGGGACAGTGTCAGGATGAAAATATCGTCGAGGTATGGAAAAATTCTTATCCCCTGCTTTCGGAGATAAGCTGCCATAACCACCATAATCTTGGTAAATATTCTGGAAGCTGTGGCTAACCCAAAGGGTAAGGCCTGGAACTGAAAATGTTGATGGAGGATGGCGAACCTGAGGTAACACTGATGAGACAGTGATATAGGAACATGCAGGTAAGCATCCTGTATATCTAGGGATACCATGTAATCCCCTGGTTCCATAGCTAAAACTATGGAGCGTAATGTCTCCATGTGGAACCGTGGTACCAAAATGTATTTGTTTAACATTTTGAGATTGAGAATCGTCCGAAACGACCCATTCTGAACCAAAAACAGGATGGAGTAAAAACCCTGTCCCCATTGTGCAGGGGGTACTGGAATAATTAATCCTGACTGAAGCAATTTCTGAACTCCTTCTTGCAGGGCTCTGGCCTTCGCCTCTATCCGTGACGGGCTGGTGCAGAAGAACTTTTGAGGAGGCTGCTTCTTGAAAGGGAGAACATAACCCAGAGATACCACTTCTTGCACCCAGGCATCTGTTGTAGACTGCTGCCATATCTGTGCAAAAGGAAGTCGGCCCCCTACCCTGGGGTCCCCCAGGCGGAGGCCCGCACCATCAGGCTGATGGCTTATCTTCTGGGTTGGAAGCTGGCCCTCTGGTGGCCTAATGCTTCTTTGCCTTACCAAACTTATTGTATTGGGGCTGCTTACGATCACTTTTTCCTTTTGCTTTTCCTTGCGAAATGGCCGAAAAACCGGACCCTTAGGTCTGGGTTATATGTGGCAGGAAACCTGACCTTCTTGGATTCTGCCTCTGATTCCAGAATATCTGTCAATTCCTTACCAAACAGAATATTCCCCACAAAAGGCAAAGATTCCAGAACCTTTTTCAATTCTGAATCAGCTTTCCACGTACGCAGCCAAACTGCTCTGCGAGAAGCTTCTTTTAAGGCTGATACTTTAGAAGCAATAGTACCCATATCTATTGCCGCTTCTTCTAAGAATACTGCAGCCTGTTTCATGTGAGCTATATGGGTAGGTGCTGAAAGCCCGTCTTCCAGTACCTCAGCCCATTCAGCTACTGCTTTTGCCATCCAAGCTGAAGCCATAGCTGGCCTTATGACTACCCCCGACAGTGAAAATATGGTTTTAAAAAACCCATCCACTCTCCTTTCTGTGACATCATTCAATGACGTTGACTGCAAAGGCAATATAAATTTTCGCACTAATCGAATGACATGCGTATCTACCTTAGGAGGCACTTCCCTTTTTAAACAGTTCCCAGTTGGAAAAGGGTAATTGGAATCCCATTTTCTGGGAATTCTATATTTTTATTGGGTGCAGCCCAAGCTTCTTCCATGAGTTTCGTCAGCTGATCTGATCCTGGAAACTCGACCCTAACTGTTTTGGGACGTTTAAACATAGGTGCCTTAGTTTTTAACACTGGCTCTGCTGAATCCTCTAAGGACAGAATAGCCTTCATTGCTCCAATTAATTCAGCTATATCCACTGAGCTGTTACCTTCCACCTGTTCTTGATATGATGAAGCAGAGTACATAGAGCTATCATCATCTGATGTATCATCCTGTGTAGCCTGTGAATTTTATGATTTATTTACACCCGGTTTATCAGCTTGCTGTGTATCCTGAGCTGTAGTGGATATACCGTAATAAGGGAGCTGCATGTATGGGTTAATAGTGTATCCTACTGCTGGTATTGAAGCTGTAGGAATTACCAGTTCAGCTATACTGGACACGGTCTGTGCAAACATCGCCCAAGGTGGATCTACCTGCAGTTGAACAGGGATCTGCATTGCAATCTGCTGAAAATCAAAACAATTTGCACATCATGTGCCAGATCCTGAGAGGATAATCCCGTTTTGCAGGACAAACATGTTATAAGTGTTGGTGTTACTGTCAGTGTAACCTCGTCACTTTTGCCGCTCTTAGACATGATAAATTATCAGCTTTTCACAGTGTACTACACACTTAGTGACTGTAATCACTTTACCTTATTAAAGTGATATCAATCTGACCCCATCCCATGCACCAGCATTGAGGTTCAGAAGAAACCACTGACAAACATATATAAAGTCAGCAATCACACTAGCAGTCAGTCACATGTTATATATTAGTCATTTGAGCACAACAGATCCAAACGTATTCAGACGCAATGCGAAGAAAACCACAGTAATGTACAGACTCATATGCAATAGGCACTTAAATTTAACTATTTATACTGACAAAAGTAGAAAGAATTGTAGTGCTGTATAACACGTACTCAGTAGAGTGGGATACAGGGAGACTCACCTCACTTCCAAGATCGATCAATATGTTAGCAAACGCCGAGTGGATCCAGACGATACTAGTGTACACTGTCGCTCCGGGAACTTTAAGTGAACACAGACGCACTGTCCATACAAGCGCACCGGTCATACAGACGCCTGTCCTGCGACTGGGTCTCCTCGCGGTAGAGTTTAGTGTACACAGACGCAGCGGCCTATGCTGCGACCGAGACACCTCGTGGTAGCATCTGAGACGGAAGTGAGGCAACAGTTCATGGCAGGAGACCGACGGAAACTGGTCATGAACTGGGGGGAGGGGCGAACAGGAGAGCGTCTGACTGTCCATGCTGACATCAACCCTAGGGATCCCAGCCTCATACCATTACTGGCACTTTATGATCCCTAAAGCCTAGCTCTGGAGCATCCGTGGTGGCGGTGCATCAGCTACTGTTTGGTAGTCTCCTCCCAAACCAGTGCGGCTGTGTCCGTATTCCCCTTCTAAGTGGAACCGGTGCCTTACCTTCTCCCCGTGCTCCGGCCACAGCCTGGTAACGTCTGGTGGACCTGCTAGTATATCAGACACAGACGCCCGTCGACACAGTACTTGTACCGTGGGTAAGCGTTGTTGGAGCGACTCTTTCCAATATGCGTTTAAGACGCTGTTAGGAAAGATCACTCAAAAACATAGTTAGACTATTAAAAATATAATAATAAAGCTTAGGGCTGGCAGAACACAGCAGCCCTGTGACCATGGTCCGGCTCCTGCCGCACCAAACAAAAAACTGATTTGCCTGAGCCAGTGGGTGGGGTTATATGGACGAGCTCATTGCATCCTGGGAGGACTGAAAGCTTGTGATCTTTGGTGCCAATCCGCTATCGCTCCATCATATCCCATTGTTATCCTGAGGATAACCTGTGGACCCAGCCGGAGAAATAATGAACGAATAGCTCACAACTGTCAATTGTCCATATACTAGTTGTCCATTGAAAAAGTGATTTCTTGATCTTCTCCAGCTGGAGATTGTATCGCCCACACCTTTGTCTAAATCTTCATCTGCACAAAGTACCTGCCCGTGTCTCTGTAATATCTTTGCGTCGCCCATCTTTGTAGAACGTAACCACAAATCTGCTCCGTCATCTGTCTGAGCTTTTGGGTGGGTGATAAGTATCTGTTTCCTAGACTTTCGTCTTGTATTTTGAGGGGACGGAGAGGAGAGCAAAGATGAAGTCAGGAGTCACAGCTGGGGGAGGGACTGAACAGAAGGGAGCAGGGCAGAGCAGGTGGGAGCAGATTGAGGTGACCCATTCCCCTTACTACATTATAAGAACTAAGCAAATATACAATACACAATATATCTATCAGATTCAGTTTATGAAAATGCAATCAAGTTATTCATGTCAAAATGTATTATTCTTTACTAGGACTATTATTTTAAGTCATGAGTGGAAGGGGAGCATCAGACACTCCTGAGTGATTACGCTATTGGGGGTGAGAGGGGGTAAGAATGGCTACCGGATGTTAGGCGCCGAGGGTCCGCTCGTCAGTGCGGCCCGGCGCCTAGCAACGGGGACGCCACTGTCGGACCGCGTTCCCCGTTGCTGGGTCTAAGTTAATCACCTCATTGGTTTCCTGGCTGTGTAGCATGCAGCTGCACGGCATGTTGTAATTAATCACTCATCTGTTTCCCTGGCCAGGCAGCTTGGCAGCTGCATGGCATTTAATCCAATCAGCCTCCAAACAGCTGATTGGAGGACTCTCTGTTAAGAACACTTCCTGGGCTTCTCACAGACGCCGGTGATAGCTTCCTGTTTGCCTGTGTCTGCTGCAGAGAGTTCCCAGTCCCGGTCTATTCGGTTGTTCCTGTCCTCAGAGATCCTGTACTCGGAAGTTTACCATCTGTTCCTGGAGTCTGACCGAGCACCTTTAACATCTGGTGGTGTTCATGAGTCGCGGCGCAGCCGTGTGTTGCGGCTTGTCCGCTTACTGTTTATTATTTTGTTTAATTGTGTTCTGGAGCTTTTGCGGAGGATTCCGCTTCCACAGATCCACTCTGGTGTCCAGCGGTGCCGGATAGGAGTGTCGGATCAGTGGATCTTTGGTTGTCCTTTTCCCTGGCGGCTAGTCCGCACATACCTTTTGATTTAAGTTAGTTAGCTTGTAACCCCTGGCCTGGTTGCTTAGTCAGAGGGCCCCTTGTTATCACCCTGTCTCGGATTTCCCCTTGTCTCCCATTAAGACCTGCGGGGGCATCGGGGTTGGGCAGACATAATCCGCCCTTCGAACGCGGCTGCCATGGGCTCAAGCAACCATAGTCTCGCAGGGGATTTCTGATAACACGGGCGAGACAACGGAGTTAGGGCGCCAGGGGTTACTAGGCTCTCCAGCTCCCACAACCAGCATATTGTTCCTGTACTCAGATCCCTGCCATAAGATCTTCTCCGGTCTGGAGTACAGGAATCATAACATTATCACCGGCCAGACAAAAGAAAAGATTTAACTTACAGTAAACTTTTTAGTTGGGAGAATTTGTCGGCCTTATGAATCCCGCCGGTGTTGGGCCAAATCATGGCCAGCTTCTTGTTAGTCAGATTCAAGAACTTACTCAGATGGTTCAGGATCTGTCCCTCCGGGTGAGGTCACAGGAAGATCTGTTACGGACTTCCCCGTGGGTCATCCCTGAACCAAAAATGCATCTGCCTGACCGTTTTTCTGGGGATAGAAAACAGTTCTTTAATTTTAAAGAATCTTGCAAACTGTATTTTCGTTTAAGACCAGTCTCCTCAGGTACGGAGGCTCAGCGGGTTGGGATTATTATTTCTCTGCTTCTGGGGGATCCTCAGACCTGGGCTTTTGGTTTAAAGACAGACGATCCGGCCTTATCGTCTGTAGACGCCTTTTTAAAATCTTTAGGGCTATTGTACGACGACCCTGATAGAGAGGCGTCCGCAGAAAGTCAGTTGCGTGCTCTTAGACAGGGTAGGAATCCCGCAGAGAATTATTGTACGGAGTTTCGCCGTTGGTCGAACGACTGTGGCTGGAATGACCCAGCCCTGCGCAGTCAGTTTCGCCTCGGCTTATCTGAATCTATAAAAGACAGTCTCCTCCAGTATCCTGCTCCTGAGACTCTCGATAACCTCATGGAGCTCTCTATTAAAATAGATCGTCGGCTCAGAGAGCGGAGGGCTGAAAAAGGGGCATCTGTCGGGTCTTCTCCCTGTGTTCCTTCCATTCCTGTAGA
Source organism: Pseudophryne corroboree (assembly GCF_028390025.1). Taxonomy (NCBI): domain Eukaryota; kingdom Metazoa; phylum Chordata; class Amphibia; order Anura; family Myobatrachidae; genus Pseudophryne; species Pseudophryne corroboree. Next base: position 7,939,067 of record NC_086446.1, read on the forward strand.
CATGGAGGAGCCTATGCAGATTGGTTTCTCCAAATTGTCTCCGGAAGAAAGAACCAGGAGGCAAAATTCTGGTCTGTGTTTATACTGCGGGGGTAAGGGACATTTTGCCCGTAGTTGTCCAAACAAGTCGGGAAACTTCCTGACCAAGTGAGTTGTGAGGGGGTTCACTTTGGTCTACAGCTCATCTCCTCAAATAATTCACTGTTGGTTCCTGCTAAAGTTTCCTATGGCAGCCTCTGTTCCTCGGTCTCTGCTTTTGTGGACAGTGGAGCTGCAGAAAACTTTATGGATTTAACATGGGCCAAGGCCTTAGGTATTCCTCAGCTAACCTTGGGTAGGTGTATCACCATGCATGGTTTAGATGGGAGTCCCTTATCCAATGGGGTTATTTCTCTATGTACACCTCCTGTGTTGCTCTCGGTGGGAGCTCTGCATTCTGAAAAGATTGAGTTTTTCCTTACCCATTGTCCAGCAGTTCCTGTGGTTCTGGGTCACCCTTGGCTGGCCTTTCATAATCCCATCATAGATTGGCAGTCTGGGGAGATCCTACAATGGGGTACCATCTGTGATAAAGAATGTATTACGCTTCCTATCCGAGTAGCTGCCGCCGGTTCCGCACATATTCCTGGGGAATACCAGGATTTTGTTGATGTGTTTTCCAAGGGCAATGCGGATATTTTGCCTCCCCATAGGCCTTATGATTGTACCATTGAGTTAATTCCTGGTGCCACGTTGCCTAAAGGAAGGTTATATGCTTTGTCTGGTCCTGAAACTGTGGCCATGAATGAGTATGTGAAAGAAAGCCTTGGGAAAGGATTTATCAGGCCATCTAAGTCCCCTTTAAGTGCAGGTTTCTTCTTCGTGGAGAAGAAGGATGGTTCACTCAGACCCTGCATTGACTTTAGAGCTTTGAATAAAATCTCAGTAAAGAATGCTTACCCTCTGCCGCTGATCTCTGTCCTCTTTGATCAGCTACGTTCGGCTGTTATTTTTTCTAAGATTGACCTGAGAGGAGCATATAACCTCATCAGAATCAGGTCAGGGGATGAGTGGAAAACGGCATTCAGTACTCAGTCAGGCCACTATGAGTATCTGGTCATGCCATTCGGCCTATCTAACGCTCCGGCAGTTTTCCAGGATCTCATTAATGATGTGCTCCGTGAGTTTCTGGGAAGATTCGTTGTGGTCTATTTAGACGATATTTTGATATATTCTGACTCTGTAGAACAACATGTTACCCAGGTGCGTCAGGTGCTAAAGAAATTACGTGAAAATCACTTATATGCCAAGCTGGAGAAGTGTGAATTTCATGTCACGGAGGTATCCTTTTTAGGGTACATTATTTCCAATCAGGGATTCTGTATGGAACCAAAGAAGCTCCAAGCCATCCTTAGTTGGGCGCAACCCACCAACTTAAAAGCAATTCAGCGCTTTTTAGGGTTTGCGAACTACTATAGAAGATTTATTCACTCTTTCTCTGACCTAGTTGCTCCCATTGTGGCACTAACTAAGAAGGGAGCAGATCCTACCAATTGGTCACGTGAAGCTGAGTTATCTTTTCAGGCCTTGAAACAAGCCTTTGTCTCAGCCCCTGTCCTCAGACATCCCAACCCAGAATTGCCTTTCATTGTTGAGGTTGATGCCTCGGAGGTTGGAGTAGGGGCTATCCTTTCTCAGAAGGATCCTGATTCCCTTGAATTACATCCTTGTGCCTTCATGTCCAGAAAATTCTCATCTGCAGAATCCAACTACGATGTTGGTAACCGGGAATTGCTGGCTATTAAATGGGCTTTCGAGGAGTGGAGGCATTGGCTTGAAGGAGCGACC